>NC_052329.1:885429-990659 GCF_016432855.1 Salvelinus namaycush
ATCGTTATCTATATTTTCATAGAAGCCAGGACCATCATTATTTGGACCGTATAGATTAATGAGACAAATCTGTTTATGGTCCAATAACATAATCATCACCCTACCTAATATGCATAATAATGTAAGCAGCTTATACGAAGGATTGTTACCCGTAACCAGGGTTGGTATTACAAAAATTACATTTTTGGCAAATAATTATGATTTTGGCAAACAGTTATTGTGATTCATCCTACATTGTCCATGACATCCTTACCCCATAACAAACAGATGCAGGATACACACACACACACACACACACACACACACACACCAAACACACACACACACACACACACACACACAACACACACACACACACACACACACACACACCACACACACAACACACACACAACACACCACACACACACACACAACACACACACACACACACACACACACGATGTTCAACTGTTGTTCCATCCCTGAGCCCAACTCAACAGAAGACTTGATGTGTAAATGCATATACAGTGGGAGCTGTTTGAGAAGGTATATAAAATTGAGCAAGACTGGGGAGATTTGATCAACCATTGTCAAGTCCTAGGTGATGGAGATCACACCCCTACCCTGAAACACGCCGGTCCCCGTTGAGACCATTTTCCCAACCGTCTCTGTCAGACATTTTATTATTTTGTGCCACCAGGTTCCCATTAATTTGCCCCCTCTCTGACTGTCAGTGTGACACCTGCGCATACCCACATACTGTGCCGTCTATTTCCTCTGTTTGCTGTGTTTTTTATCCCTGCCATGTTGATTCCTACCTCATTTCAGGCTTTTTTTTTACCTTTGTGTTGCAGTTTCGTCCTTGAAGAAGTATTATTTCAATAATTATTCTAATGCTGTCTTTTATCTATTTATAAATACTATGAATACAAAGTTGAATAGTGATTATTTTACATTATTTTATCATTATGCCTTCCTGCCTGATACGTTCGTGCTGCAAAAAACATTTGTTAATTTAAGTTTATTTACCAGATTGCTGCCCTATTTCTGTTCTTTGGATGATATACAAGGGGTACCAGTACCGAGTCGATGGGTACGAGGTAGATATATACAGTACATATAGGGGGGATAAAGTGACTATGCAACAAGGGGTACCAGTACCGAGTCGATGGGTACGAGGTAGATATATACAGTACATATAGGGAGGGATAAAGTGACTATGCAACAAGGGGTACCAGTACCGAGTCGATGGGTACGAGGTAGATATATACAGTACATATAGGTAGGGATAAAGTGACTATGCAACAGGGGGTACCAGTACCGAGTCGATGGGTACGATATCATAATATCTAATATAGTGACGTACAGTATATCATAATTTAATGACATATATATCTAATATAGTGACGTACAGTATATCATAATTTAATGACAATATATCTAATATAGTGACGTACAGTTTATCATAATTTAATGACATATATATCTAATATAGTGACATACAAGTTTATCATAATTTAATGACATATATATCTATATAGTGACATACAGTTTATCATAATTTAAATGACATATATATCTATATAGTGACGTACAGTTATCATAATTTAATGACATATATATCTAATATAGTGACGTACAGTATATCATAATTAATGACATATATATCTAATATAGTGACGTACAGATATCATAATTTAATGACATATATATCTATATAGTGCAGTACAGTTTATCATAATTTAAGGACACTATTATCTAATATAGTGACCTACAGTATATCATAAATTTAATGACATATATATCTAATATAGTGACGTACAGTTTATCATAATTAATGACATATATATCTAATATAGTGACGTACAGTATATCATCAATTTATATGACATACTATATCTAATATAGTGACGTACAGTATATCATATTTAATGACATATATATCTAATATAGTGACGTACAGTTTATCATAATTTAATTGACATATATATCTAATATAGTGACGTACAGTATATCATAATTTAATGACATATATATCTAATATAGTGACGTACAGTTTATCATAATTTAATGACATATATATCTAATATAGTGACATACAGTTTATCATAATTTAATGACATATATATCTAATATAGTGACGTACAGTATATCATAATTTAATGACATATATATCTAATATAGTGACGTACAGTTATCATAATTTAATGACATATATATCTAATATAGTGACGTACAGTTTATCATAATTTAATGACATATATATCTAATATAGTGACGTACAGTTCATCATAATTTAATGACATATATATCTAATATAGTGACGTACAGTTTATCATAATTTAATGACATATATATCTAATATAGTGACATACAGTATATCATAATTTAATGACATATATATCTAATATAGTGACGTACAGTTTATCATAATTTAATGACATATATATCTAATATAGTGACATACAGTATATCATAATTTAATGACATATATATCTAATATAGTGACGTACAGTATATCATAATTTAATGACATATATATCTAATATAGTGACGTACAGTTTATCATAATTTAATGACATATATATCTAATATAGTGACATATATATCTAATATAGTGACATACAGTATATCATAATTTAATGACATATATATCTAATATAGTGACGTACAGTTTATCATAATTTAATGACATATATATCTAATATAGTGACATACAGTATATCATAATTTAATGACATATATATCTAATATAGTGACATACAGTTTATCAAAATTTAATGACATATATATCTACTATAGTGACATACAGTATATCATAATTTAATGACATATATATCTAATATAGTGACGTACAGTATATCATAATTTAATGACATATATATCTAATATAGTGACGTACAGTTTATCATAATTTAATGACATATATATCTAATATAGTGACATATATATCTAATATAGTGACATACAGTATATCATAATTTAATGACATATATATCTAATATAGTGACATACAGTTTATCATAATTTAATGACATATATATCTAATATAGTGACGTACAGTATATCATAATTTAATGACATATATATCTAATATAGTGACGTACAGTATATCATAATTTAATGACATATATATCTAATATAGTGACATACAGTATATCATAATTTAATGACATATATATCTAATATAGTGACGTACAGTTTATCATAATTTAATGACATATATATCTAATTTAATGACATATATATCTAATATAGTGACGTACAGTTTATCATAATTTAATGACATATATATCTAATATAGTGACGTACAGTTTATCATAATTTAATGACATATATATCTAATTTAATGACATATATCTAATATAGTGACGTACAGTTTATCATAATTTAATGACATATATATCTAATATAGTGACGTACAGTTTATCATAATTTAATGACATATATATCTAATATAGTGACATATATATCTAATATAGTGACATATATATCTAATATAGTGACGTACAGTATATCATAATTTAATGACATATATATCTAATATAGTGACGTACAGTTTATCATAATTTAATGACATATATATCTAATATAGTGACGTACAGTATATCATAATTTAATGACATATATATCTAATATAGTGACATACAGTATATCATAATTTAATGACATATATATCTAATATAGTGACGTACAGTTTATCATAATTTAATGACATATATATCTAATTTAATGACATATATATCTAATATAGTGACGTACAGTTTATCATAATTTAATGACATATATATCTAATATAGTGACGTACAGTTTATCATAATTTAATGACATATATATCTAATTTAATGACATATATATCTAATATAGTGACGTACAGTTTATCATAATTTAATGACATATATATCTAATATAGTGACGTACAGTTTATCATAATTTAATGACATATATATCTAATATAGTGACATATATATCTAATATAGTGACATATATATCTAATATAGTGACATATATATCTAATATAGTGACATATATATCTAATATAGTGACATATATATCTAATATAGTGACATATATATCTAATATAGTGACATATATATCTAATATAGTGACATATATATCTAATATAGTGACATATATATCTAATATAGTGACATATATCTGTCAGGGTAGATTCCCATCTCTTCACCCAGTTAGCACAGTTATACTTCAGTTGCATTGATGAAGAAATATAACACCATTTTAATTACATTGTTTCCAGTACCAGTACCCATCCTCCTGCAGTAACCATCCTCCTGCAGTACCCATCCTCCTGCAGTACCCATCCTCCTGCAGTAACCATCCTCCTGCAGTACCCATCCTCCTGCAGTACCCATCCTCCTGCAGTACCCATCCTCCTGCAGTACCCATCCTCCTGCAGTAACCATCCTCCTGCAGTACCCATCCTCCTGCAGTACCCATCCTCCTGCAGTAACCATCCTCCTGCAGTACCCATCCTCCTGCAGTACCCATCCTCCTGCAGTAACCATCCTCCTGCAGTAACCATCCTCCTGCAGTACCCATCCTCCTGCAGTACCCATCCTCCTGCAGTACCCATCCTCCTGCAGTACCCATCCTCCTGCAGTAACCATCCTCCTGCAGTAACCATCCTCCTGCAGTACCCATCCTCCTGCAGTCCCCATCCTCCTGCAGTAACCATCCTCCTGCAGTACCCATGCTCCTGCAGTCCCCATCCTCCTGCAGTACCCATCCTCCTGCAGTCCCCATCCTCCTGCAGTACCCATCCTCCTGCAGTCCCCATCCTCCTGCAGTACCCATGCTCCTGCAGTCCCCATCCTCCTGCAGTACCCATCCTCCTGCAGTCCCCATCCTCCTGCAGTACCCATGCTCCTGCAGTCCCCATCCTCCTGCAGTACCCATCCTCCTGCAGTCCCCATCCTCCTGCAGTACCCATCCTCCTGCAGTACCCATGCTCCTGCAGTACCCATCCTCCTGCAGTACCCATGCTCTAGCAGTCCCGATCCTCCTGCAGTCCCCATCCTCCTGCAGTAACCATCCTCCTGCAGTCCCCATCCTCCTGCAGTACCCATCCTCCTGCAGTACCCATGCTCCTGCAGTACCCATCCTCCTGCAGTACTCATGCTCTAGCAGTACCCATCCTCCTGCAGTCCCCATCCTCCTGCAGTACCCATCCTCCTGCAGTCCCCATCCTCCTGCAGTCCCCATCCTCCTGCAGTAACCATCCTCCTGCAGTCCCCATCCTCCTGCAGTAACCATCCTCCTGCAGTCCCCATCCTCCTGCAGTACCCATCCTCCTGCAGTCCCCATCCTCCTGCAGTACCCATCCTCCTTCAGTCCCCATCCTCCTGCAGTCCCCATCCTCCTGCAGTACCCATCCTCCTGCAGTACCCATCCTCCTGCAGTAACCATCCTCCTGCAGTCCCTATCCTCCTGCAGTACCCATCCTCCTGCAGTACCCATGCTCCTGCAGTACCCATCCTCCTGCAGTACCCATGCTCTAGCAGTACCCATCCTCCTGCAGTCCCCATCCTCCTGCAGTACCCATCCTCCTGCAGTCCCCATCCTCCTGCAGTACCCATGCTCCTGCAGTACCCATCCTCCTGCAGTCCCCTTCCTCCTGCAGTCCCCATCCTCCTGCAGTCCCCATCCTCCTGCAGTACCCATCCTCCTGCAGTCCCCATCCTCCTGCAGTCCCCTTCCTCCTGCAATACCCATGCTCCTGCAGTCCCCATCCTCCTGCAGTACCCATCCTCCTGCAGTACCCATGCTCCTGCAGTCCCCATCCTCCTGCAGTACCCATCCTCCTGCAGTACCCATGCTCCTGCAGTACCCATCCTCCTGCAGTACCTATCCTCCTGCAGTACCCAGCCTCCTGCAGTACCCATCCTCCTGCAGTACCCATCCTCCTGCAGTCCCCATCCTCCTGCAGTACCCATCCTCCTGCAGTCCCCATCCTCCTGCAGTACCCAACCTCCTGCAGTACCCATGCTCCTATGCATCTTCTCTGTGCATCATGTAACATAGCCACCCATAGCACCAAGGTTTTCCTCGCCCCTTGTCCCCAACCAGCGTAATTCATCAGGATGATGACGGATCCCTTATTTGGTGTTTCAAATTAAATCTGATAGCACCTCCTGCAATACAATTTTTTTAGTCATGCTGCACAATTTAAAATGCATCAGTATTTACAGTCCAAATATGTAGAACAATTTATTTGTGATTCTTTGGTATCACATGTTGGTTTCTAGTTCTTGTCTTTTGTCCAGAAGAGGTCCACACAGCCATGTCCACACAGGGGACCTCTTCTGGCCAGCCACCGTGACTCACCAGACCATCTTCACAGGGGACTTCTTCTGGCCAGCCACCGTGACTCACCAGACCATCTTCACAGGGGACTTCTTCTGGCCAGCCACCGTGACTCACCAGACCATCATCACAGTGGACCTCTTCAAGTCCTTTGAAGAAATGAAGGTGTTGGCCCCAGGATGCTCTCGTCAAGCATTTGTGGGAATGCTTGACGGAAGAACAAAGCACTTTGGCAGAGTAAGTGTGTGTATACTAATTAAATTATAATTTGAATTAATTAGTGGTTAATATTTGTCCCTTGTATAATAATTGTCCCTTACTTTTACCTCTGTATGTTTAGCATGTTATTAGAGTGGAAAGATACGTGGCGACACATTCCAGAAGGCATTCTGCGAGTGGACGTACGGGCGGTGTGAAATAGACAGGCTTTGTGGAAGCGATCTCCTCCATTGTCCTGCCTGCTCACAGGAGATGCCATATCAGTTGGATGGGAATCGCAAGCAATACCGCTTCCAGAAAGCCTCAGGGTTTGTACTACCTTCTTATGTGTTGATGTTTTGTTCAGGGTATAATTATACCTTCTTAAAGTGCATGCTGGTCTTTTTGTTATGAAGTCTGTGATGTTATATTACAGATGGGCTTCTTCTCAGAAGAAGATTAATTGTCAACTAGAAGGTGATTTTCCATTAAGAATAATTGTGGGACGTTGATTTGTCTTTTTTATCCAAATCCCTCCGAGACTCAGACACAGAGAGGTTGGAGCAACACTGTCAGATGTCTGGGATTTGAACCAACAACCCACCTCTCTAGGCTACTTGCCACACCATGGCGGTTTGGTTTAATGTATAATCTTGCGGTCTGACTCTGTGTGGTGTTGAGACGTGCTTCTATGACGGTGTCTTCCTGGCGAAAGACGATGTCATCCTTCGTCAAACATGTACATACATATACCAATCATGTAATTATTCTCACCGTTTTTATTACATGGATTAATGTAACCCAGGTTAAGAACTTGTTTCTTTAAAAAAAAGTGAATCTGCACTTCACTGTGATTTTCATGTTTGTAGAAGCCAGGACAACGAGTGTGTGTGGCATGTCAGAGTGGACAGCGGCCAAAGAGACGTCAGGAAAATCATCTACCAAAGTAGATGAGGAGGGTCTTGAGATAGCAGTTCGCCCACACGGCGTGCTTCTCAAGGCCCTCAACATGTACAGAGGAGAGATATGTGCCTATGCATGCCAAGGTCTTGTGAGGTAATTGTTTTCCTTCTTGTGCAGAAAGGATATTGTCATGCTCTTTTTTAATAATAGAAGTAAAACATAATTTTTTGTTGAATTTGTTCATTGTGTCATGATGACAGCAATCAGCCTGGTGCCGGCAACACAACTGGACCAGATGTCGATGTAACAGTATAACTTTAGTCCGTCCCCTCGCTCCGACCCGGGCGCGAACCAGGGACCCTCTGCACACATCAACAACAGTCACCCACGAAGCATCGTTACCCATCGCTACACAAAGGCCGCGGCCCTTGCAGAGCAAAGGGGAACCCTACTTCAAGGTCTCAGAGCGAGTGACGTCACCGATTGAAACGCTATTAGCGCGCACCACCGCTAACTAGCTAGCCATTTCACATCAGTTACACTGATCAGGTGAATAGTTTTATATCCAGAGCTGCTGTCACGACAAAGTACATGTCCAAGGCTGTGCATTATGATAACATAACTAATCCTGAAGAAGGTTGAGGATTACAACATCATTCCCTTCAATAAGCTCACAGTGAAGGACGTTTATGTCCAAGGCTGTGCATTATGATAACATAACTAATCCTGAAGAAGGTTGAGGATTACAACATCATTCCCTTCAATAAGCTCACAGTGAAGGACGTTTATGTCCAAGGCTGTGCATTATGATAACATAACTAATCCTGAAGAAGGTTGAGGATTACAACATCATTCCCTTCAATAAGCTCACAGTGAAGGACGTTTATGTCCAAGGCTGTGCATTATGATAACATAACTAATCCTGAAGAAGGTTGAGGATTACAACATCATTCCCTTCAATAAGCTCACAGTGAAGGACGTTTATGTCCAAGGCTGTGCATTATGATAACATAACTAATCCTGAAGAAGGTTGAGGATTACAACATCATTCCCTTCAATAAGCTCACAGTGAAGGACGTTTATGTCCAAGGCTGTGCATTATGATAACATAACTAATCCTGAAGAAGGTTGAGGATTACAACATCATTCCCTTCAATAAGCTCACAGTGAAGGACGTTTATGTCCAAGGCTGTGCATTATGATAACATAACTAATCCTGAAGAAGGTTGAGGATTACAACATCATTCCCTTCAATAAGCTCACAGTGAAGGACGTTTATGTCCAAGGCTGTGCATTATGATAACATAACTAATCCTGAAGAAGGTTGAGGATTACAACATCATTCCCTTCAATAAGCTCACAGTGAAGGACGTTTATGTCCAAGGCTGTGCATTATGATAACATAACTAATCCTGAAGAAGGTTGAGGATTACAACATCATTCCCTTCAATAAGCTCACAGTGAAGGACGTTTATGTCCAAGGCTGTGCATTATGATAACATAACTAATCCTGAAGAAGGTTGAGGATTACAACATCATTCCCTTCAATAAGCTCACAGTGAAGGACGTTTATGTCCAAGGCTGTGCATTATGATAACATAACTAATCCTGAAGAAGGTTGAGGATTACAACATCATTCCCTTCAATAAGCTCACAGTGAAGGACGTTTATGTCCAAGGCTGTGCATTATGATAACATAACTAATCCTGAAGAAGGTTGAGGATTACAACATCATTCCCTTCAATAAGCTCACAGTGAAGGACGTTTATGTCCAAGGCTGTGCATTATGATAACATAACTAATCCTGAAGAAGGTTGAGGATTACAACATCATTCCCTTCAATAAGCTCACAGTGAAGGACGTTTATGTCCAAGGCTGTGCATTATGATAACATAACTAATCCTGAAGAAGGTTGAGGATTACAACATCATTCCCTTCAATAAGCTCACAGTGAAGGACGTTTATGTCCAAGGCTGTGCATTATGATAACATAACTAATCCTGAAGAAGGTTGAGGATTACAACATCATTCCCTTCAATAAGCTCACAGTGAAGGACGTTTATGTCCAAGGCTGTGCATTATGATAACATAACTAATCCTGAAGAAGGTTGAGGATTACAACATCATTCCCTTCAATAAGCTCACAGTGAAGGACGTTTATGTCCAAGGCTGTGCATTATGATAACATAACTAATCCTGAAGAAGGTTGAGGATTACAACATCATTCCCTTCAATAAGCTCACAGTGAAGGACGTTTATGTCCAAGGCTGTGCATTATGATAACATAACTAATCCTGAAGAAGGTTGAGGATTACAACATCATTCCCTTCAATAAGCTCACAGTGAAGGACGTTTATGTCCAAGGCTGTGCATTATGATAACATAACTAATCCTGAAGAAGGTTGAGGATTACAACATCATTCCCTTCAATAAGCTCACAGTGAAGGACGTTTATGTCCAAGGCTGTGCATTATGATAACATAACTAATCCTGAAGAAGGTTGAGGATTACAACATCATTCCCTTCAATAAGCTCACAGTGAAGGACGTTTATGTCCAAGGCTGTGCATTATGATAACATAACTAATCCTGAAGAAGGTTGAGGATTACAACATCATTCCCTTCAATAAGCTCACAGTGAAGGACGTTTATGTCCAAGGCTGTGCATTATGATAACATAACTAATCCTGAAGAAGGTTGAGGATTACAACATCATTCCCTTCAATAAGCTCACAGTGAAGGACGTTTATGTCCAAGGCTGTGCATTATGATAACATAACTAATCCTGAAGAAGGTTGAGGATTACAACATCATTCCCTTCAATAAGCTCACAGTGAAGGACGTTTATGTCCAAGGCTGTGCATTATGATAACATAACTAATCCTGAAGAAGGTTGAGGATTACAACATCATTCCCTTCAATAAGCTCACAGTGAAGGACGTTTATGTCCAAGGCTGTGCATTATGATAACATAACTAATCCTGAAGAAGGTTGAGGATTACAACATCATTCCCTTCAATAAGCTCACAGTGAAGGACGTTTATGTCCAAGGCTGTGCATTATGATAACATAACTAATCCTGAAGAAGGTTGAGGATTACAACATCATTCCCTTCAATAAGCTCACAGTGAAGGACGTTTATGTCCAAGGCTGTGCATTATGATAACATAACTAATCCTGAAGAAGGTTGAGGATTACAACATCATTCCCTTCAATAAGCTCACAGTGAAGGACGTTTATGTCCAAGGCTGTGCATTATGATAACATAACTAATCCTGAAGAAGGTTGAGGATTACAACATCATTCCCTTCAATAAGCTCACAGTGAAGGACGTTTATGTCCAAGGCTGTGCATTATGATAACATAACTAATCCTGAAGAAGGTTGAGGATTACAACATCATTCCCTTCAATAAGCTCACAGTGAAGGACGTTTATGTCCAAGGCTGTGCATTATGATAACATAACTAATCCTGAAGAAGGTTGAGGATTACAACATCATTCCCTTCAATAAGCTCACAGTGAAGGACGTTTATGTCCAAGGCTGTGCATTATGATAACATAACTAATCCTGAAGAAGGTTGAGGATTACAACATCATTCCCTTCAATAAGCTCACAGTGAAGGACGTTTATGTCCAAGGCTGTGCATTATGATAACATAACTAATCCTGAAGAAGGTTGAGGATTACAACATCATTCCCTTCAATAAGCTCACAGTGAAGGACGTTTATGTCCAAGGCTGTGCATTATGATAACATAACTAATCCTGAAGAAGGTTGAGGATTACAACATCATTCCCTTCAATAAGCTCACAGTGAAGGACGTTTATGTCCAAGGCTGTGCATTATGATAACATAACTAATCCTGAAGAAGGTTGAGGATTACAACATCATTCCCTTCAATAAGCTCACAGTGAAGGACGGTTACTCTTTGGGCTTAACTGATGATACTACAATAATGTTATGTAAAGTCAATGATTTAATTATAATTTTTTTTAAATCTCACATGACTGTGATTGCAGTCTTTATGTTGATTGGTCAGGCACACAGAAGTACATTATTAGAATAGCTGACCGATCAGTACGGGACAGACATTAACGAGCCACTGGCAGTGGGCTGGAATAAGAGGAAGTTCACCAACATGGGATCGCATGTTGGCAAAGAGATATGTGAAGGTATTTTTTGGAGAGGGGTTTTCATAATCTTTTTTTTATTTTGACCTGTATCTGCTTTTTTATTCTTGTTTATCTATTTCTACATGTCTGATCTTTTGTTTGTAATCCTGGCTCAGGTTTTTCTTACTTTATTAGTCATCTTGATGTAGGAAAACATGAAGATGACTGTATACATTCAAGTAAAACATTAGAACCTTCACCTATGCTATTCCTTAGCTGAAAGTGTATCTTTTCAGAACGTCAGAAGACTGAAGGAGGAGACCAGCCTCCTTGAAGAAAAGCAGAGGTGGACGTCAATGAGGCTGTGCTTCAGGAGTGGGTTACTGAGGTGCAGCAGTGGCCTGAAGGTACATTATGTTAGGTTCTGAACAAATAGAGCTAAAACTCAAACGGACAACCCAAAAAAGTTTATTCTACCCACAGGCATATATTTATACCTTCTGACTAGGAGGAGATGACACCTTGCATGTCTAAGATAAACACTCCGTCTCTGTTGCTAGGCAGAAGCACAATAGGTTCCTCTCACTGGTATTGTCATGGCCTGCCTAAATCTAGGGCCCTCATGGGTGTGGAAGAGTGTGTGTATGAGATAGGACTGTAGTCAGAGGGTTTTCAGGGTGGGCCCCTATGGCCCCCCTCCCAGCAGTGTGTGTATGAGATAGGACTGTAGTCAAATCCAATCAAATGTTATGTCACATGCGCCGAATACAACAGCTGTAGAATACAACAGGTGTAGAATACAACAGGTGTAGAAATGCTTACTAACAAGCTCTTAAACAACAATGCAATTTTAAGAAAA
Source organism: Salvelinus namaycush (assembly GCF_016432855.1). NCBI lineage: Eukaryota > Metazoa > Chordata > Actinopteri > Salmoniformes > Salmonidae > Salvelinus > Salvelinus namaycush. The sequence goes on from NC_052329.1 coordinate 897,808, forward strand.
ATAAGTGTAAAGTAAAAAATGACAGATGGTTTTCAGGGTGGGCCCCTATGGCCCCCCTCCCAGCAGTGTGTGTATGGGATAGGACTGTAGTCAGAGGGTTTTCAGGGTGGGCCCCTATGGCCCCCCTCCCAGCAGTGTGTGTATGGGATAGGACTGTAGTCAGTGGGTTTTCAGGGTGGGCCCCTATGGCCCCCCTCCCAGCAGTGTGTGTATGGGATAGGACTGTAGTCAGAGGGTTTTCAGGGTGGGCCCCTATGGCCCCCCTCCCAGCAGTGTGTGTATGGGATAGGACTGTAGTCAGAGGGTTTTCAGGGTGGGCCCATATGGCCCCCCTCCCAGCAGTGTGTGTATGGGATAGGACTGTAGTCAGAGGGTTTTCAGGGTGGGCCCCTATGGCCCCCCTCCCAGCAGTGTGTGTATGGGATAGGACTGTAGTCAGAGGGTTTTCAGGGTGGGCCCCTATGGCCCCCCTCCCAGCAGTGTGTGTATGGGATAGGACTGTAGTCAGAGGGTTTTCAGGGTGGGCCCCTATGGCCCCCCTCCCAGCAGTGTGTGTATGGGATAGGACTGTAGTCAGAGGGTTTTCAGGGTGGGCCCCTATGGCCCCCCTCCCAGCAGTGTGTGTATGGGATAGGACTGTAGTCAGAGGGTTTTCAGGGTGGGCCCCTATGGCCCCCCTCCCAGCAGTGTCTTCTGTCTTCAACTGCTGACCTCATCTGGAGTTGAGTTCCACATCCCTCATTGTCCTGGTTCCACTTCCTTATAAGGAACTGAAACTAGACGGCTGCCCTTTGTCTCCTTCCTTAGAAATACTCATATTCAGCAACATGATTCAACAGAAAATTAACTTTCTGTTACGCGGAGTGGAACAGGGGAACCCAAGAGCAGACTCAGATCAGGAGACTGGGAGGAAGTAACAGGATATGACAGGATATTCAGACAGGACAGACAGAACTTTACCTCAGTGTAGGAGGGAACACTTCCTCTACCAGTAGACAGGATAGTCAGACAGGTCTTTACCTCCGTGTAGGAGGAGACACTTCCTCTACCGTTTGACAGGTAGAGCCCCAACAACAACATGCCCAATATTCATCTAGCAGTAAAACTGAATGCATTATTCATACACGTCAGACCATGTTTATAATCAAATGTATCCATGACCTATGTTTTTAATTGATCTAATGCAAAACATTTCATTAAATGAGAAATGACGTGACCAATAACAGCAGAGTATCTTGTGAGCCACACCTCTGTATGCCTTGTATAATGTTATAACCGCATGGCAACACATGCTTCAGTTGATTGCTTTGTACCCTCTTTGTTTGTGCCTCTATAGTAGCTCTATCACTTATAGTCATGTAATATAGTATCTGAATATACAGTCCGTCTATTCCCCCTTTTTATTCAGATGGCAAGAAGAGGAGGCATCAGATTACGAGAAAACTGAGGACAAAGCAGCTTTGACAGCTGCCATCGTTCAACTTAACGAGCAGCAGACAGTGGAGGAGCTGCTCAATACTGACAACTTTTTGTAGCCATGAGAGAGACTTGGCACCAGTAAGTACATGATTACAGAAGGTATCTATTGTGATTGAATGTTTTCCTTCAGCATGGGATACAATCATGGCTGTTGTTCTGTTATATACCTCTGTGAGTTTACATCTCACAGGCAACAGCCATCTGGGCTCCCGAGTGGCGCAGCGGTCGAAGGCACTGCATCTCAGTGCTAGACGTGTCACTACAGACACCCTGGTTCGATTACAGGCTGTATCACAACTGGCCATGATTGGCAGTCCCATAGGGTGGTGCACAGTTGGCCCAGCGTTGCCGGTGTAGGCTGTTATTGTTAATAAGAATTTGTTCTTTACTTAGTTGCCTAGTAAAATAAAGGATACATTTGATTTTTTTTTGTAAATCAAAAAGTCAATCTTCGACATACTAATGGTGAACAGACTGCAGGAGGATGAGAGGATCCTGGTGCAGGAGGAAGAGGGGATCCTGGTGCAGGAGGTGAAGAGGGAATCCTGGTGCAGGAGGTGAAGAGGGGATCCTGGTGCATGAGGTGAAGAGGGGATCCTGGTGCATGAGGTGAAGAGGGGATCCTGGTGCAGGAGGAAGAGAGGATCCTGGTGCAGGAGGAAGAGAGGATCCTGGTGCAGGAGGAAGAGAGGATCCTGGTGCAGGAGGTGAAGAGGCACTGGGGGAGCCTACAAAGATCAGTAGGATCTCTGGAGGCACTGTCCCTACAGCTGCAAGATCAGAGGAAGTTATACTATTTTTGGACTGAACATTTTGTCTTGCTTTACAAATACCCTCCACACTATTTTGTGTAATGGAATTGTAAATAATTTACTGCTTTATATGTGACTTTTAGGCAATGCAGTGGGCACAAAACCAAGTCAACAGCAGGAACAGCTACCACAAGCTGATTCTGGGAGAAGGGGATATTTTTGATGAAGATGAGAACTCAGATGAAGATCGATGTCCTATTGCTGAGAGCTCAGACGACGACTGCTATGTTTTCTGAAATCATACACCTCCCCTGCCTCTTTCTCTCGGTCTCGACCTCTCCTGCAGGAGAGGGAGAAGGTCACCTCCCCTGCCTCTTTCTCTCGGTCTCGACCTCTCCTGCAGGAGAGGGAGAAGGTCACCTCCCCTGCCTCTTTCTCTCGCTCTCTCCCGCAGGAGAGGGAGAAGGTCACCACCCCTGCCTCTTTCTCTCGATCTCTCCAGCAGGAGAGGGAGAAGGCCACCACCACCTCCATTGGGAGAAGCCTGGTCTCCTGACGTTGACCCCTAACCCCTCACCTTCTGAACCCATCCAGGTCAATGTAATTTGCCTGATGACACGCTAGTGGAGAAGGAATGTGTCATTTGAGCGCATTTGTTTCCATGTTTCCTCTCCTCTGTTTCTTCCGGTCCTAGCCTATGGCGACATCATCAGAAACTCAGACAGTTGGTTGTGGACCTCTTTACTAAGGAATGTGTCACGGCCGTCGAATGAACTGGACCGAAGTGCAGTGTGGTGAGAGTACATATTCCTTTTATTTAGAAATGACGCCGACAAAAACAATAAACAATACAAAACAACCGTGAAGCTTAAGGGCTATGTGCCACAAACAAAGTTAACTTCTCACCCTGAAAGGAGGGAAAAGGGCTACCTAAGTATGGTTCCCAATCAGAGACAACGATAGACAGCTGTCCCTGATTGAAAACCATACCCGGCCAAAACATAGAAATACAAAATCATAGAAAACAAAAACATAGAATGCCCACCCCAAATCACACCCTGACCAAACCAAATAGAGACATAAAAAGGATCTCTAAGGTCAGGGCGTGACAGTACCCCCCCCCCCCAAAGGTGCGGACTCCGGCCGCAAAACCTGAACCTATAGGGGTGGGTCTGGGTGGGCATCTATCCGCGGTGGCGGCTCAGGTGCGGGACGCAGACCCCGCTCCACCACTGGCTCACCCCACTTTGGTGGCACCTCTGGTGCGGGGACCCTCATCGCCGACCCCGGACTGGGGACCCTCGTTTCGGGCCCCTGGACTGGGCACCCTCGTTGCGGGCCCTGGACTGGGCACCCTCGCTGCGGGCCCCGGGCTGGACACCCTCGCTGCGGGCTCCGGACTGGGCAACCTCGCTGCGAGCCCCGGACTGGGGACCGTCGCTGGAGGCTCCGGACTGGGGACCGTCGCTGGAAGCTCTGGACTGGAGACCGTCGCTGGAGGTTCCGGACTGGAGACCGTCGCTGGAGACTCCGGACTGGGGACCGTCGCTGGAGACTCCGGACTGGAGGCCGTCGCTGGAGACTCCGGACTGGAGGCCGTCGCTGGAGGCTCCGGACTGGGGACCGTCGCTGGGGACGCCGGACTAGAGGCCGTCGTTGGAGGCTTTGTGCCATGACTCCTCGCTGGAGGCTTCGTGCCATGGATCATCACTGGAGGCTTCTTGCCATGGATCATCTCTGGAGGCTTCTTGCCATGGATCATCACTGGAGGCTTCTTGCCATGGATCATCACTGGAGGCTTCGTGCCATGGATCATCACTGGAGGCTTCTTGCCATGGATCATCACTGGAGGCTTCGTGCCATGGATCATCACTGGAGGCTTCGTGCCATGGATCATCACTGGAGGCTTCGTGCCATGGATCATCACTGGAGGCTTCTTGCCATGGATCATCACTGGAGGCTTCTTGCCATGGATCATCACTGGAGGCTTCGTGCCATGGATCATCACTGGAGGCTTCTTTCCATGGATCATCAATGGAGGCTTCGTGCCATGGATCATCACTGGAGGCTTCGTGCCATGGATCATCACTGGAGGCTTCGTGCCATGGATCATCACTGGAGGCTTCTTGCCATGGATCATCAATGGAGGCTTCGTGCCATGGATCATCACTGGAGGCTTCTTGCCATGGATCATCACTGGAGGCTTCGTGCCATGGATCATCACTGGAGGCTTTGTGCCATGGATCATCACTGGAGGGTTCTTGCCATGGATCATCACTGGAGGCTTCGTGCCATGGATCATCACTGGAGGCTTCGTGCCATGGATCATCACTGGAGGCTTCGTACCATGGATCATCACTGGAGGCGTCGTGCCATGGATCATCACTGAAGTGAGGAGACGTATGGGCAGTCTGGTACGTGGAGCTGCCACAGGGCTCACCAGGCTGAGGAGACATACAGGAGGCTTGGTTCTGGCAGCAGGTACAGGACTCACCAGGCTGGGGAGACATACAGGAGGCCTGGTTCTGGCAGCAGGCACAGGGCTCACCAGGCTGGGGAGACATACAGGAGGCCTGGTTCTGGCAGCAGGCACAGGACTCACCAGGCTGGGGAGACATACAGGAGGCCTGGTTCTGGCAGCAGGCACAGGACTCACCAGGCTGGGGAGACATACAGGAGGCCTGGTTCTGGCAGCAGGTACAGGACTCACCAGGCTGGGGAGACATACAGGAGGCCTGGTTCTGGCAGCAGGTACAGGACTCACCAGGCTGGGGAGACATACAGGAGGCCTGGTTCTGGCAGCAGGCACAGGACTCACCAGGCTGGGGAGACATACAGGAGGCCTGGTTCTGGCAGCAGGCACAGGACTCACCAGGCTGGGGAGACATACTGGGGCCTGGTTCTTGGCGCTGGCACCGGATACACTGGGCCGTGGAGGCGCACTGGAGGTCTCGAGCTTAGAGCTGGCACAACCCGTTCTGGCTGGATGCTCACCCTAGCCCGGCAGAGGCGAAGGAGCTGGGATGTAGCGCACCGGGCTGTGAACGCGCACTGTAGACACTGTGCGCTCCAACCGCATAACACGGTGCCTGACCAGTACGACGCTCGCCACGGTAAGCACGGGTAGTTGGCTCAGGTCTCCAACCTGACTCAGCCAAACTCCCAGTGCCCCCCCCCCCCAAACATTTTTTGGAGGGGCTGCCTCTCGGGCTTCCTCGCTAGCAGTGTACGTGTCGCCGCCTCCATTCTCCGGTATCCCTCCTCGCACTGCTCAATAGAATCCCAGGTGGGCTCTGGCACTCTCCCTGGGTCGACCGACCATCTCTCTACCTCCTCCCAGGTCGTCTCATACTCCTGGCCAAGCTGCTTGGTCCTTTTGCGGTGGGAAGTTCTGTCACGGCCGTCGAATGAACTGGACCAAAGCGCAGCGTGGCGAGAGTACATATTCCTTTTATTTAGAAATGACGCCGAAAAAAAACAATAAACAATACAAAACAACCGTGAAGCTTAAGGGCTATGTGCCACAAACAAAGTTAACTTCCCACCCTGAAAGGAGGGAAAAGGGCTACCTAAGTATGGTTCCCAATTAGATACAACGAGTTGCAAAATAATCCTTGGTCTCAATGGGACTGCTAAAATAAATAAATAAAGATGTTAATAAATAAATGCATTAAGCACTAACAGCTCTAAGTGTGTGTTTCAATCAATTACATAGTATGAATTAATTATTTTGATGTAATCAAGTGTTGGTGCAGCATGCCCTGATTGAGAACCATACCCGGCCAAAACATAGAAATACAAAACATAGAAAACAAAAACAAAAATTGCTGCCCCTTGCAACATTGGACTGTAAGTACAGATCATCTTTCTAGTCTGATATTGAGTGGAATGTTTCCCAACTCGTGTATTTCAGCAGGGCATTGTACCCTACACCATCATGTCTAATGGTAGGACATGTGTCCTGTTAAAGCTAACTGGCTGATGAAGGACAATAACCAAGTATGCCTACTTACAGCAGCATATGGTTCAATAGTTGTTTTACCAAAATTAATGGATGTCAATTGATATATTCATGGTATAAAAAATATAGAATTGTACATGATACTATAGCCTACTACTGACACAATGCTGATTGATATAGGTTATGAACAGTGGATTGGTCTGAGGGACTACTATAGTAGGCCTAGTGATATTATTGTGACTGTTGGATTCTGGGTTAAACTTGTAACATTGTTATACTCAGCAGTAAAGTATCTGAGGAGTGATAGAGACTGGTTGTTACATCAGTAATACTATAGTATCTGAGGGGTGATAGAGACTGGTTGTTACATCAGTAATACTATAGTATCTGAGGGGTGATAGAGACTGGTTGTTACATCAGTATTACTATAGTACCTGAGGGGTGATAGAGACCGGTTGTTACATCAGTATTACTATAGTATCTGAGGGGTGATAGAGACTGGTTGTTACATCAGTAATACTATAGTATCTGAGGAGTGATAGAGACTGGTTGTTACATCAGTAATACTATAGTATCTGAGGGGTGATAGAGACTGGTTGTTACATCAGTAATACTATAGTATCTGAGGGGTGATAGAGACTGGTTGTTACATCAGTAATACTATAGTATCTGAGGGGTGATAGAGACTGGTTGTTACATCAGTAATACTATAGTATCTGAGGAGTGATAGAGACTGGTTGGTACATCAGTAATACTATAGTATCTGAGGGGTGATAGAGACTGGTTGTTACATCAGTAATACTATAGTATCTGCGGGGTGATAGAGACTGGTTGTTACATCAGTATTACTATAGTATCTGTAGAGACTGGTTGTTACATCAGTAATACTATAGTATCTGAGGAGTGATAGAGACTGGTTGTTACATCAGTAATACTATAGTATCTGTAGAGACTGGTTGTTACATCAGTAATACTATAGTATCTGAGGAGTGATAGAGACTGGTTGGTACATCAGTATTACTATAGTATCTGAGGGGTGATAGAGACTGGTTGGTACATCAGTAATACTATAGTATCTGAGGGGTGATAGAGACTGGTTGTTACATCAGTAATACTATAGTATCTGAGGAGTGATAGAGACTGGTTGTTACATCAGTAATACTATAGTATCTGCGGGGTGATAGAGACTGGTTGTTACATCAGTATTACTATAGTATCTGTAGAGACTGGTTGTTACATCAGTAATACTATAGTATCTGAGGAGTGATAGAGACTGGTTGTTACATCAGTATTACTATAGTATCTGTAGAGACTGGTTGTTACATCAGTAATACTATAGTATCTGAGGAATGATAGAGACTGGTTGTTACATCAGTATTACTATAGTATCTGAGGGGTGATAGAGACTGGTTGTTACATCAGTATTACTATAGTACCTGAGGGGTGATAGAGACCGGTTGTTACATCAGTATTACTATAGTATCTGAGGGGTGATAGAGACTGGTTGTTACATCAGTAATACTATAGTATCTGAGGGGTGATAGAGACTGGTTGGTACATCAGTAATACTATAGTATCTGAGGGGTGATAGAGACTGGTTGTTACATCAGTAATACTATAGTATCTGAGGGGTGATAGAGACTGGTTGTTACATCAGTAATACTATAGTATCTGAGGGGTGATAGAGACTGGTTGTTACATCAGTAATACTATAGTATCTGAGGGGTAATAGAGACTGGTTGTTACATCAGTAATACTATAGTATCTGAGGGGTGATAGAGACTGGTTGTTACATCAGTAATACTATAGTATCTGAGGGGTGATAGAGACTGGTTGGTACATCAGTAATACTATAGTATCTGAGGGGTGATAGAGACTGGTTGTTACATCAGTAATACTATAGTACCTGAGGGGTGATAGAGACTGGTTGTTACATCAGTAATACTATAGTATCTGAGGGGTAATAGAGACTGGTTGTTACATCAGTAATACTATAGTATCTGAGGGGTGATAGAGACTGGTTGTTACATCAGTAATACTATAGTATCTGAGGGGTGATAGAGACTGGTTGTTACATCAGTAATACTATAGTATCTGAGGGGTGATAGAGACTGGTTGTTACATCAGTAATACTATAGTATCTGCGGGGTGATAGAGACTGGTTGTTACATCAGTATTACTATAGTATCTGTAGAGACTGGTTGTTACATCAGTAATACTATAGTATCTGAGGAGTGATAGAGACTGGTTGTTACATCAGTAATACTATAGTATCTGTAGAGACTGGTTGTTACATCAGTAATACTATAGTATCTGAGGAGTGATAGAGACTGGTTGTTACATCAGTAATACTATAGTATCTGCGGGGTGATAGAGACTGGTTGTTACATCAGTATTACTATAGTATCTGTAGAGACTGGTTGTTACATCAGTAATACTATAGTATCTGAGGAGTGATAGAGACTGGTTGTTACATCAGTATTACTATAGTATCTGTAGAGACTGGTTGTTACATCAGTAATACTATAGTATCTGAGGAATGATAGAGACTGGTTGTTACATCAGTATTACTATAGTATCTGAGGGGTGATAGAGACTGGTTGTTACATCAGTATTACTATAGTACCTGAGGGGTGATAGAGACCGGTTGTTACATCAGTATTACTATAGTATCTGAGGGGTGATAGAGACTGGTTGTTACATCAGTAATACTATAGTATCTGAGGGGTGATAGAGACTGGTTGGTACATCAGTAATACTATAGTATCTGAGGGGTGATAGAGACTGGTTGTTACATCAGTAATACTATAGTATCTGAGGGGTGATAGAGACTGGTTGTTACATCAGTAATACTATAGTATCTGAGGGGTGATAGAGACTGGTTGTTACATCAGTAATACTATAGTATCTGAGGGGTAATAGAGACTGGTTGTTACATCAGTAATACTATAGTATCTGAGGGGTGATAGAGACTGGTTGTTACATCAGTAATACTATAGTATCTGAGGGGTGATAGAGACTGGTTGGTACATCAGTAATACTATAGTATCTGAGGGGTGATAGAGACTGGTTGTTACATCAGTAATACTATAGTATCTGAGGGGTGATAGAGACTGGTTGTTACATCAGTAATACTATAGTATCTGAGGGGTGATAGAGACTGGTTGTTACATCAGTAATACTATAGTATCTGAGGGGTAATAGAGACTGGTTGTTACATCAGTAATACTATAGTATCTGAGGGGTGATCGAGACTGGCAAATTAATTACTTAAAAATGATACAATGTGATTTTCTGGATTTTTGTTTTAGATTCTGTCTCTCACAGTTGAAGTGTACCTATGATAAAAATTACAGACCTCTACATGCTTTGTAAGTAGGAAAACCTGCAAAATCGGCAGTGTGTCAAATACTTGTTCTCCCCACTGTATATACTTGTGGTGGTGGAAACATGTTTTGTCTAATGCAGCTATATTGATTCTTTGCGATGACTGAAACTAGGTTACGCTTTCATAGTGTCCGTCGAGTTTTTTACTCTGAGAATTAGAGCCTAACATGAGTAATGAGAAAACAATCGGCAAAAGTAATGGGAATATTGCATTTCGAAAAGCAAATACATAGATTGAATATGTAGGCATATTCGGACATCAGTGGACCTGTGTGAGGGGTGTCATGAAGAATTAGGGTGTTTTGAAGGGGCTGATACAGTGTTACACTATTTAGGCCGTGCAGGGCTCCTGGTACCATTTTGTAACAGGGAACAACGTGTTATATAGTTTATTATATTGCCCACTGACCTTCAAATAGGCTACACAATACAGGGCTATTTGTGATAATAAGCACTTCTTCATAGAGGAGTTTATTATAGGTCTATAATAGGCTAGGTATAGCTATAGATTAAAATACATATAGACCTACCTACATATCATCGCTGTCTATATGCTGTATAAATAGCCTACCATGCTATTATGTTTATTACCTTACGTGCATTCTTTCTGTGGGCTACCACTGCATCATACTGACATGCTGCTTGGGTTCTGTGGGCTACCACTGCATCATACTGACATGCTGCTTGGGTTCTGTGGGCTACCACTGCATCATACTGACATGCTGCTTGGGTTCTGTGGGCTACCACTGCATCATATTGACATGCTGCTTGGGTTCTGTGGGCTACAACTGCATCATATTGACATGCTGCTTGGGTTCTGTGGGCTACCACTGCATCATATTGACATGCTGCTTGGGTTCTGTGGGCTACCACTGCATCATACTGACATGCTGCTTGGGTTCTGTGGGCTACCACTGCATCATACTGACATGCTGCTTGGGTTCTGTGGGCTACCACTGCATCATACTGACATGCTGCTTGGGTTCTGTGGGCTACCACTGCATCATACTGACATGCTGCTTGGGTTCTGTGGGCTACCACTGCATCATATTGACATGCTGCTTGGGTTCTGTGGGCTACCACTGCATCATACTGACATGCTGCTTGGGTTCTGTGGGCTACCACTGCATCATACTGACATGCTGCTTGGGTTCTGTGGGCTACCACTGCATCATATTGACATGCTGCTTGGGTTCTGTGGGCTACCACTGCACCATACTGACATGCTGCTTGGGTTCTGTGGGCTACCACTGCATCATATTGACATGCTGCTTGGGTTCTGTGGGCTACCACTGCATCATATTGACATGCTGCTTGGGTTCTGTTGGCTACCACTGCATCATATTGACATGCTGCTTGGGTTCTGTGGGCTACCACTGCATCATACTGACATGCTGCTTGGGTTCTGTGGGCTACCACTGTATCATATTGACATGCTGCTTGGGTTCTGTACGCTACCACTGCATCATATTGACATGCTGCTTGGGTTCTGTGGGCTACCACTGCATCATATTGACATGCTGCTTGGGTTCTGTGGGCTACCACTGCATCATATTGACATGCTGCTTGGGTTCTGTACGCTACCACTGCATCATATTGACATGCTGCTTGGGTTCTGTATGCTACCACTGCATCATACTGACATGCTGCTTGGGTTATGTGGGCTACCACTGCATCATACTGACATGCTGCTTGGGTTCTGTGGGCTACCACTGCATCATATTGACATGCTGCTTGGGTTATGTGGGCTACCACTGCATCATATTGACATGCTGATTGGGTTCTGTGGGCTACCACTGCATCATATTGACATGCTGCTTGGGTTCTGTGGGCTACCACTGCATCATACTGACATGCTGCTTGGGTTCTGGAGGCTACCACTGCATCATATTGACATGCTGCTTGGGTTCTGTGGGCTACCACTGCATCATATTGACATGCTGCTTGGGTTCTGTCGGCTACCACTGCATCATACTGACATGCTGCTTGGGTTCTGTGGGTTACCACTGCATCATATTGACATGCTGCTTGGGTTCTGTGGGCTACCACTGCATCATATTGACATGCTGCTTGGGTTCTGTATGCTACCACTGCATCGTATTGACATGCTGATTGGGTTCTGTCGGCTACCACTGCATCATATTGACATGCTGCTTGGGTTCTGTGGGCTACCACTGTATCATATTGACATGCTGCTTGGGTTCTGTGGGCTACCACTGCATCATATTGACATGCTGCTTGGGTTCTGTGGGCTACCACTGCATCATATTGACATGCTGCTTGGGTTCTGTGGGCTACCACTGCATCATATTGACATGCTGCTTGGGTTCTGTGGGCTACCACTGCATCATATTGACATGCTGCTTGGGTTCTGTATGCTACCACTGCATCATATTGACATGCTGCTTGGGTTCTGTGGGCTACCACTGTATCATATTGACATGCTGCTTGGGTTCTGTGGGCTACCACTGCATCATATTGACATGCTGCTTGGGTTCTGTGGGCTACCACTGCATCATATTGACATGCTGCTTGGGTTCTGTCGGCAACCACTGCATCGTATTGACATGCTGCTTGGGTTCTGTGGGCTACCACTGTATCATATTGACATGCTGCTTGGGTTCTGTGGGCTACCACTGTATCATATTGACATGCTGCTTGGGTTCTGTGGGCTACCACTGCATCATATTGACATGCTGATTGGGTTCTGTGGGCTACCACTGCATCATATTGACATGCTGCTTGGGTTCTGTGGGCTACCACTGCATCATACTGACATGCTGCTTGGGTTCTGGAGGCTACCACTGCATCATATTGACATGCTGCTTGGGTTCTGTGGGCTACCACTGCATCATATTGACATGCTGCTTGGGTTCTGTCGGCTACCACTGCATCATACTGACATGCTGCTTGGGTTCTGTGGGTTACCACTGCATCATATTGACATGCTGCTTGGGTTCTGTGGGCTACCACTGCATCATATTGACATGCTGCTTGGGTTCTGTATGCTACCACTGCATCGTATTGACATGCTGATTGGGTTCTGTCGGCTACCACTGCATCATATTGACATGCTGCTTGGGTTCTGTGGGCTACCACTGTATCATATTGACATGCTGCTTGGGTTCTGTGGGCTACCACTGCATCATATTGACATGCTGCTTGGGTTCTGTGGGCTACCACTGCATCATATTGACATGCTGCTTGGGTTCTGTGGGCTACCACTGCATCATATTGACATGCTGCTTGGGTTCTGTGGGCTACCACTGCATCATATTGACATGCTGCTTGGGTTCTGTATGCTACCACTGCATCATATTGACATGCTGCTTGGGTTCTGTGGGCTACCACTGTATCATATTGACATGCTGCTTGGGTTCTGTGGGCTACCACTGCATCATATTGACATGCTGCTTGGGTTCTGTGGGCTACCACTGCATCATATTGACATGCTGCTTGGGTTCTGTCGGCAACCACTGCATCGTATTGACATGCTGCTTGGGTTCTGTGGGCTACCACTGCATCATATTGACATGCTGCTTGGGTTCTGTCGGCTACCACTGTATCATATTGACATGCTGCTTGGGTTCTGTGGGCTACCACTGTATCATATTGACATGCTGCTTGGGTTCTGTGGGCTACCACTGCATCATATTGACATGCTGCTTGGGTTCTGTGGGCTACCACTGCATCATATTGACAAGCTGCTTGGGTTCTGTGGGCTACCACTGCATCATATTGACATGCTGCTTGGGTTCTGTGGGCTACCACTGCATCATATTGACATGCTGCTTGGGTTCTGTCGGCTACCACTGTATCATATTGACATGCTGCTTGGGTTCTGTCGGCTACCACTGCATCATATTGACATGCTGCTTGGGTTCTGTACGCTACCACTGCATCATCATCACTACACGGACTGTAACTGTCCGTAGAGGTAGTAAACGGCTCACTACACGGACTGTAACTTTCTGCTGAGTCATTAAACAGACAGACTACAACTATCTGCTGAGTCATTAAACATACAAACTATAATTATCTGCTGAGTCATTAAACAGACAGACTATAATTATCTGCTGAGTCATTAAACAGACAGACTATAATTATCTGTAGAGGTAGTAAACATACAAACTACAACTATTTGCTGAGTCCTTAAACATACAGACTACAACTATCTGCTGAGTCCTTAAACATACAGACTACAACTATCTGCTGAGTCATTAAACAGACAGACTACAATTATCTGCTGAGTCATTAAACAGACAGACTACAACTATCTGCTGAGTCATTAAACAGACAGACTACAATTATCTGTTGAGTCATTAAACAGACAGACTACAACTATCTGCTGAGTCATTAAACAAACAGACTACAACTATCTGCTGAGTCAATAAGTAGACAGACTACAACTATCTGCTGAGTCAATAAGTAGACAGACAGACTACAACTATTTGCTGAGTCCTTAAACATACAGTCAATAAGTAGACAGACAGAGACAGTAAACAGCAACACATACAGCAACAACACATCCTATTCACTTCAACAACACAAACTTGTTCACTTCTCACTAAAACGTTTTCATCTGGCCTCATTGCCCTTCAGTTTAGTCTTTGTGCTCAACATATGAATATTTTAACAGTGACCTACCTACATTACTCCTGATTATCCTCAACGACAGGTTTATATGAATATGTATGAAGAACACGATGGTAAACTAGTCACCTTAACTCCGCTACACATCTGTCTGCAATCAGCAGTAGTTGGGGATGTATGCTGTCTCCAAAACAGACAGCAACCCCTGAACATGTGATTGTGTTTGGTAAAGTCATTTATTCTAGTCAAGGCATTGCTTGTTCTGAACAAAACCATTGGGAGGATTTTAATGCAACAGAAAAACAGAAACAGACTAAGGTCATGGACCCTTATCCCTCCTCTGACGTTTTTATTGTCTGCAGTTAATTTGAAAGCACCTCCAGCTTCAGTAAATCGTCTCTGTATGTTTCTCAAATCAAATCAAATTGTATTGGCCCTTAACCATCAATGCAGTTTTTAGAAGATACCCCCCAAAAAAGTAAGAGATAAAAATAACAAATAATTAAAGAGCAGCAGTAAATAACAATAGGAGGCTATATACAGGGGGTACCGGTTCAGAGTCAATGTGGAGGCTATATACAGGGTATTACGGTACAGAGTCAATGTGGAGGCTATATACAGGGGGTACCGGTTCAGAGTCAATGTGGAGGCTATATACAGGGTATTACGGTACAGAGTCAATGTGGAGGCTATATACAGGGGGTACCGGTACAGAGTCAATGTGGAGGCTATATACAGGAGGTACCGGTACAGAGTCAATGTGGAGGCTATGTACAGGGGGTACCAGTACAGAGTCAATGTGGAGGCTATATACAGGGGGTACCGGTACAGAGTCAATGTGGAGGCTATATACAGGTGGTACCGGTACAGAGTCAATGTGGAGGCTATATACAGGGGGTACAGGTACAGAGTCAATGTGGAGGCTATATACAGGGGGTACCGGTACAGAGTCAATGTGGAGGCTATATACAGGGGGTACCGGTACAGAGTCAATGTGGAGGCTATATACAGGGTATTACGGTACAGAGTCAATGTGGAGGCTATATACAGGGGGTACCGGTACAGAGTCAATGTGGAGGCTATATACAGGTGGTACCGGTACAGAGTCAATGTGGAGGCTATATACAGGGGGTACAGGTACAGAGTCAATGTGGAGGCTATATACAGGGGGTACCGGTACAGAGTCAATGTGGAGGCTATATACAGGGGGTACCGGTACAGAGTCAATGTGGAGGCTATATACAGGGTATTACGGTACAGAGTCAATGTGGAGGCTATATACAGGGGGTACCGGTACAGAGTCAATGTGGAGGCTATATACAGGGGGTACCGGTACTGAGTCAATGTGGAGGCTATATACAGGGGGTACCGGTACAGAGTCAATGTGGAGGCTATATACAGGGTATTACGGTACAGAGTCAATGTGGAGGCTATATACAGGGGGTACCGGTACAGAGTCAATGTGGAGGCTATATACAGGGGGTACCGGTACTGAGTCAATGTGGAGGCTATATACAGGGTGTACCAGTACAGAGTCAATGTGGAGGCTATATACAGGGTGTTACGGTACAGAGTCAATGTGGAGGCTATATACAGGGGGTACCAGTACAGAGTCAATGTGGAGGCTATATACAGGGGGTACCGGTACAGAGTCAATGTGGAGGCTATATACAGGGTATTACGGTACAGAGTCAATGTGGAGGCTATATACAGGGGGTACCGGTACAGAGTCAATGTGGAGGCTATATACAGGGGGTACCGGTACAGAGTCAATGTGGAGGCTATATACAGGGTATTACGGTACAGAGTCAATGTGGAGGCTATATACAGGGGGTACCGGTACTGAGTCAATGTGGAGGCTATATACAGGGTATTACGGTACAGAGTCAATGTGGAGGCTATATACAGGGGGTACCGGTACTGAGTCAATGTGGAGGCTATATACAGGGTGTACCAGTACAGAGTCAATGTGGAGGCTATATACAGGGTGTTACGGTACAGAGTCAATGTGGAGGCTATATACAGGGGGTACCAGTACAGAGTCAATGTGGAGGCTATATACAGGGGGTACCGGTACAGAGTCAATGTGGAGGCTATATACAGGGTATTACGGTACAGAGTCAATGTGGAGGCTATATACAGGGGGTACCGGTACAGAGTCAATGTGGAGGCTATATACAGGGGGTACCGGTACAGAGTCAATGTGGAGGCTATATACAGGGGATACTGGTACAGAGTCAATGTGGAGGCTATATACAGGGGGTACCGGTACAGAGTCAATGTGGAGGCTATATACAGGGGGTACCGGTACAGAGTCAATGTGGAGGCTATATACAGGGGGGTTACGGTACAGAGTCAATGTGGAGGCTATATACAGGGGGTACCGGTACAGAGTCAATGTGGAGGCTATATACAGGGGGTACCGGTACAGAGTCAATGTGGAGGCTATATACAGGGAGTACCGGTACAGAGTCAATGTGGAGGCTATATACAGGGGGTACCGGTACAGAGTCAATGTGGAGGCTATATACAGGGGATACTGGTACAGAGTCAATGTGGAGGCTATATACAGGGGGTTCTGGTACAGAGTCAATGTGGAGGCTATATACAGGGGGTACCGGTACAGAGTCAATGTGGAGGCTATATACAGGGGGTACCAGTACAGAGTCAATGTGGAGGCTATATACAGGGTGTTACGGTACAGAGTCAATGTGGAGGCTATATACAGGGGGGTACCGGTACAGAGTCAGTGTGGAGGCTATATACAGGGGGTACCAGTACAGAGTCAATGTGGAGGCTATATACAGGGGGTACCGGTACAGAGTCAATGTGGAGGCTATATACAGGGTATTACGGTACAGAGTCAATGTGGAGGCTATATACAGGGGGTACCGGTACAGAGTCAATGTGGAGGCTATATACAGGGGGTACCGGTACAGAGTCAATGTGGAGGCTATATACAGGGTATTACGGTACAGAGTCAATGTGGAGGCTATATACAGGGGGTACCGGTACTGAGTCAATGTGGAGGCTATATACAGGGTATTACGGTACAGAGTCAATGTGGAGGCTATATACAGGGGGTACCGGTACTGAGTCAATGTGGAGGCTATATACAGGGTGTACCAGTACAGAGTCAATGTGGAGGCTATATACAGGGTGTTACGGTACAGAGTCAATGTGGAGGCTATATACAGGGGGTACCAGTACAGAGTCAATGTGGAGGCTATATACAGGGGGTACCGGTACAGAGTCAATGTGGAGGCTATATACAGGGTATTACGGTACAGAGTCAATGTGGAGGCTATATACAGGGGGTACCGGTACAGAGTCAATGTGGAGGCTATATACAGGGGGTACCGGTACAGAGTCAATGTGGAGGCTATATACAGGGGATACTGGTACAGAGTCAATGTGGAGGCTATATACAGGGGGTACCGGTACAGAGTCAATGTGGAGGCTATATACAGGGGGTACCGGTACAGAGTCAATGTGGAGGCTATATACAGGGGGGTTACGGTACAGAGTCAATGTGGAGGCTATATACAGGGGGTACCGGTACAGAGTCAATGTGGAGGCTATATACAGGGGGTACCGGTACAGAGTCAATGTGGAGGCTATATACAGGGAGTACCGGTACAGAGTCAATGTGGAGGCTATATACAGGGGGTACCGGTACAGAGTCAATGTGGAGGCTATATACAGGGGATACTGGTACAGAGTCAATGTGGAGGCTATATACAGGGGGTTCTGGTACAGAGTCAATGTGGAGGCTATATACAGGGGGTACCGGTACAGAGTCAATGTGGAGGCTATATACAGGGGGTACCAGTACAGAGTCAATGTGGAGGCTATATACAGGGTGTTACGGTACAGAGTCAATGTGGAGGCTATATACAGGGGGGTACCGGTACAGAGTCAGTGTGGAGGCTATATACAGGGGGTACCGGTTCAGAATCAATGTCCTGGGGCACCGGTGTCGAGGTAATTGAGGTAATATGTGCATGTAGGTAGAGTTATTATTGTGACTATGCATAGATAACAGAGAGTAGCAGCAGCATAGAAGGGGGGTGGGGCAATGCAAATAGTCTGGGTAGCCATTTAACTAGCTGTTCAGGAGTCTTATGGCTTGGGGGTAGAAGCTGTTTAGAAGCCTCTTGGACTTAGACTTGGCACTCCGGTACCACTTGCCGTGCGGTAGCAGAGAGACCAGTCTATGACTAGGGTGGCTGGAGTCTTTGACAATTTGATGTACTGGGCCGTTCACACTACCGTCTGTAGTGCCTTGTTGTTGGAGGCCGAGCTGTTGCCATACCAGGCAGTGATGCAACCCGTCAGGATGCTCTCGATGATGCAGCTGTAAAATCTTTTGAGGATCTGAGGACCCATGTCAAGTCTTTTCAGTCTCCTGAGGAGGAATAGGTTTTGTCGTGTCCTCTTCACAACTGTCTTGATGTGCTTGGACCATGTTAGTTTGTTGGTGATGTGGATGCCAAGGAACTTGAAGCTCTCAACCTGCTCCACTGCAGCCCCGTCGATGAGAATGGGGGCGTGCTCTGTCCTCCTTTTCCTGTTGTCCACAATCATCTCCTTTGTCTTGATCACGTTGAGGGGGAGGTTGTTGTCTTGCACCACACAGCCAGGTCTCTGACCTCCCTATAGGCTGTCTGGTCGTTGTTGGTGATCAGGCCTACCACTGTTGTGTCATCAGCAAATGTAATGATGGTGTTGGAGTCGTGCCTGGCCATGCAGTCATGAGTGAACAGGGAGTACAGGAGGGGACTGAGCACACACCCCTGAGGAAACCCCATGTTGAGGATCAGCGTGGCGGATATGTTGTTACCTACCCTTACCGCCTGGGAGTGGTCCGTCAGGAAGTGCAGGATCCAGTTGCAGAGGGAGGTGTTTAGTCCCAGGATCCTTAGCTTAGTGATGAACTTTGAGGGTACCATGGTGTTGAACGCTGAGCTGTAGTCAATGAATAGCATTCTCACATAAGTGTTCCTTTTGTCCAGGTGGGAAAGGGCAGTGTGGAGCGCAATAGAGATTGCATCATTTGTGAATCTGTTGGTTCGGTATGCAAATTGGAGTGGGTCTAGGGTTTCTGGGATAATGGTGTTGATGTGAGCCATGACCATCTTTTCAAAGCATTTCATGGTTACAGACGTGAGTGCTACGGGTCGGTAGTCATTTAGGCAGGTTACCTTGGTGTTCTTGGGCACAGGGGCTATGGTGATCTGCTTGAAACATATTGGTATTACAGACTCAGACAGGGAGAGGTTGTAAATGTCAGTGAAGACACTTGCCAGTTGGTCAGCTCATGCCCGGAGTACACGTCCTGGTAATCCGTCTGGCCCTGCGGCCTTGTGAATGTTGACCTGTTTAACTTCTTGATGCTTGGGGCCAGAATTTTTATTTTATTTTTTAAATAACGTTCCCATACTATTATATGCATATAATTTACATATTAAGATAGAAAACACTCCAAAGTTTCCAAAACTGTCAAAATATTGTCTGTGAGTATAACAAAACTAATTCTGCAGGCAAAAACCTGAGGAAATCCAACCCGGACGTGCTTTTTTTAAATCCCTGTTCTGTTGACTGCCCCTCTTCCATTTAAAGGCGTATCAACCAGATTCCTTTTCCAATGGCTTCCTCAGGCTGTGACCAGGCTTTAGACATCTTTTCAGGCTTTTATTTTGAAAAATGAGCGAGATTTTTCAAAACGAGTCAGGTGTCCTTTGATTAGGTCCTGCGTGCGAGAGGGTTAGCTCAACATTTTCTTTCTCTCTGTTATTGAATAGGTTACCGTCCGGTTGAAATATTATCGATTATGTATGTTAAAAACAACCTGAGGATTGATTATAAAAAACGTTTGACATGTTTCTACGAACATTACGGATACTTTTTGGAATTTGTGTGCCTTTCAGGAACGGAACGAGGCTGTGGTTTTCTGAACATAACGCGCAACCCAAATGGCGTTTTTTTGTTGTAAAACTAATATTTTTATTAGTTTAATAGTTTTTATTTTTGAATAAAATAACATTTATTGTGTAACTGGGAGTCTCGTGAGTGCAAACATCCGAAGATTATCAAAGGTAAGCGATTAATTTTATTGCTTTTCTGACTTTCGTGACCAAGCTAATATAAGGCTAACTGTTCTAGCATTGAATGATACACTCACAAACGCTTGGATTGCTTTCGCTGTAAAGCATATTTTCAAAATCTGACACGATAGGTGGATTAACAACAAGCTAAGCTGTGTTTTGGTATATTTCACTTGTGATTCCATGATTATAAATATTTTTAGGATTATTTTTGAATTTGGTGCTCTGCAATTCAGTGGTTGTTTAGGAAAATGATCCCGGTAATGGGATCCGTAGCGCCAAGAAGTTAAAGGTCTTACTCACATTGGCTGCGGAGAGCGTGATCACACAGTTTGAACCACTTTTTGTGACCAAACTAAAAATATATTCAAGAAACTCGGTCATGTTTCAACATATATAAAACCAGTAATCTTTCACAACACCTTCAACTTTCAACATTAGAAATTCAGTTGGCAGTTCCTCACAAAGTCTGAAATCAGGCATCAACTGCAGAAACTCCAATGCATTGTAAGAATAATTGTGTTCATTTTGAGATGGAGTAACACACTCATGATAGCAGTCAATTGACCACAAAAACCCTGAAAGCTGCAAGCCCAAGAACACCTAATTTCAAATGTAATTCATCTTTATTGACAAACTGAGACACATCCAAGTCTCTGAAGTGTGACATTACCCCCGGACTTTAAACAACTCTCTCCCATCCGCGACGTGTCGACTTCTTCTACTCTCTCTTTTAACTTGTAATTTTCTCCATGAGCAGGGTGAAGATGCCGCTCCTGTTACCTGCTGGCTCTGACTGCAGAGTTAGAATAACCCAGGGCTTTGTCGGTAAGCTTCATTAGCCTCACACGTCCCTCTTGCATACTTAAGATTTGTGGAGCCGAAGAGAAGGAAAATATTTTCAAGTTTCACTTTGGGGTTCTGCGAGTGGCAATGATGTGCAAAAAACAATGAATAATGATGCTTCCCTCCTTCCTGGGTCGTGTTTAGCAGGGCACAGCACAGCAAGACGTTTTCCAATGGAATACCAAAGTCTATTTTCGCCTCCACATTTTTTCCCTAACAAACACTGGACTGTTGGTTTGTTGGACAATAACACATGGTGGTGACCTACATATCCAGATTCATATCCAGATTCAGAATTCATATGTTTGTTTGTTTGTTTGTTTGTTTGTTTGGTTACATTTTTCCTAAAATATTGTTATTAGACTCCAAGGTGTTAAAAGAGACTCGGTAGACTGGGTTGATACTAAGCTCTCTCCTAGGCCCTCTCTGGTAATGGTATACATGTCTTGTAGTCATGGCCATTACAATCAGTGTTTTCATGTGGCATTTGCCATCCAATTGATCTCCCCAGTCCTGCTGTTTTCTCTCCAGTCCTGCTGTTTTCTCCCCAGTCCTGCTGTTTCCTCTCCAGTCCTGCTGTTTTCTCTCCAGTCCTGCTGTTTCCTCTCCAGTCCTGCTGTTTTCTCTCCAGTCCTGCTGTTTCCTCTCCAGTCCTGCTGTTTTCTCTCCAGTCCTGCTGTTTCCTCTCCAGTCCTGCTGTTTTCTCTCCAGTCCTGCTGTTTCCTCTCCAGTCCTGCTGTTTCCTCTCCAGTCCTGCTGTTTTCTCTCCAGTCCTGCTGTTTCCTCTCCAGTCCTGCTGTTTCCTCTCCAGTCCTGCTGTTTTCTCTCCAGTCCTGCTGTTTCCTCTCCAGTCCTGCTGTTTTCTCTCCAGTCCTGCTGTTTTCTCTCCAGTCCTGCTGTTTCCTCTCCAGTCCTGCTGTTTTCTCTCCAGTCCTGCTGTTTCCTCTCCAGTCCTGCTGTTTCCTCTCCAGTCCTGCTGTTTCCTCTCCAGTCCTGCTGTTTTCTCTCCAGTCCTGCTGTTTCCTCTCCAGTCCTGCTGTTTTCTCTCCAGTCCTGCTGTTTTCTCTCCAGTCCTGCTGTTTCCTCTCCAGTCCTGCTGTTTTCTCTCCAGTCCTGCTGTTTCCTCTCCAGTCCTGCTGTTTTCTCTCCAGTCCTGCTGTTTCCTCTCCAGTCCTGCTGTTTTCTCTCCAGTCCTGCTGTTTTCTCTCCAGTCCTGCTGTTTCCTCTCCAGTCCTGCTGTTTTCTCTCCAGTCCTGCTGTTTCCTCTCCAGTCCTGCTGTTTTCTCTCCAGTCCTGCTGTTTCCTCTCCAGTCCTGCTGTTTCCTCTCCAGTCCTGCTGTTTTCTCTCCAGTCCTGCTGTTTCCTCTCCAGTCCTGCTGTTTCCTCTCCAGTCCTGCTGTTTCCTCTCCAGTCCTGCTGTCCTGCTGTTTCCTCTCCAGTCCTGCTGTTTCCTCTCCAGTCCTGCTGTTTCCTCTCCAGTCCTGCTGTCCTGCTGTTTCCTCTCCAGTCCTGCTGTTTCCTCTCCAGTCCTGCTGTTTCCTCTCCAGTCCTGCTGTTTCCTCTCCAGTCCTGCTGTTTCCTCTCCAGTCCTGCTGTCCTGCTGTTTCCTCTCCAGTCCTGCTGTTTCCTCTCCAGTCCTGCTGTTTCCTCTCCAGTCCTGCTGTTTCCTCTCCAGTCCTGCTGTTTTCTCTCCAGTCCTGCTGTTTCCTCTCCAGTCCTGCTGTTTCCTCTCCAGTCCTGCTGTTTCCTCTCCAGTCCTGCTGTCCTGCTGTTTCCTCTCCAGTCCTGCTGTTTCCTCTCCAGTCCTGCTGTTTCCTCTCCAGTCCTGCTGTTTTCTCTCCAGTCCTGCTGTTTCCTCTCCAGTCCTGCTGTTTCCTCTCCAGTCCTGCTGTTTCCTCTCCAGTCCTGCTGTTTCCTCTCCAGTCCTGCTGTTTTCTCTCCAGTCCTGCTGTTTCCTCTCCAGTCCTGCTGTTTCCTCTCCAGTCCTGCTGTTTCCTCTCCAGTCCTGCTGTTTCCTCTCCAGTCCTGCTGTTTCCTCTCCAGTCCTGCTGTTTTCTCTCCAGTCCTGCTGTTTCCTCTCCAGTCCTGCTGTTTTCTCTCCAGTCCTGCTGTTTTCTCTCCAGTCCTGCTTTTTCTCTCCAGTCCTGCTGTTTTCTCTCCAGTCCTGCTGTTTCCTCTCCAGTCCTGCTGTTTCCTCTCCAGTCCTGCTGTTTCCTCTCCAGTCCTGCTGTTTCCTCTCCAGTCCTGCTGTCCTGCTGTTTCCTCTCCAGTCCTGCTGTCCTGCTGTTTCCTCTCCAGTCCTGCTGTTTTCTCTCCAGTCCTGCTGTTTCCTCTCCAGTCCTGCTGTTTCCTCTCCAGTCCTGCTGTTTCCTCTCCAGTCCTGCTGTTTCCTCTCCAGTCCTGCTGTTTTCTCTCCAGTCCTGCTGTTTTCTCTCCAGTCCTGCTGTTTCCTCTCCAGTCCTGCTGTTTCCTCTCCAGTCCTGCTGTTTCCTCTCCAGTCCTGCTGTCCTGCTGTTTCCTCTCCAGTCCTGCTGTCCTGCTGTTTCCTCTCCAGTCCTGCTGTTTTCTCTCCAGTCCTGCTGTTTCCTCTCCAGTCCTGCTGTTTCCTCTCCAGTCCTGCTGTTTCCTCTCCAGTCCTGCTGTTTCCTCTCCAGTCCTGCTGTTTCCTCTCCAGTCCTGCTGTTTTCTCTCCAGTCCTGCTGTTTTCTCTCCAGTCCTGCTGTTTCCTCCCCAGTCCTGCTGTTTTCTCTCCAGTCCTGCTGTTTCCTCTCCAGTCCTGCTGTTTCCTCTCCAGTCCTGCTGTTTCCTCTCCAGTCCTGCTGTTTTCTCCTTATAGCTCCTTGACATGATTGTATTGAGGCACATTCTGCAGCATTGAAGGTCCCCAAGAACACAGTGGCCTCAAACATTCTTAAATGGAAGAAGTTTAGAACCACCAAGACTTTTCCAAGAGCTGGCCGTCCGGTCCAACTGAGCAATCAGGGGGAAAAGGGCCTTGGTCAGGGAGTGGACCAAGAACCCGATCGGTTCTCCTCTATTTAGATGGGAGAACCTTCCAGAAGGACAACCATCTCTGCAGCGCTCCACCAATCAGGCCTTTATGGTAGAGTGGGCAGTAAAAGGCACATAAAGGACTCAGACCATGAGAAACAAGATTCTCTGGTCTGATGAAACCAAAATTGAAGTCTTTGGCCTGAATGCCAAGCGTCACGTCTGGAGGAAACCTGGCACCATCCCTACGGTGAAGCATGGTGGTGGCAGCATTATGCTGTGGGAATGTTTTTCAGCGGCAGGGACTGGAAGACTAGTCAGGATCGAGGGAAAGTTGAACGGAGCAAAGTACATAGAGATCCTTGATGAAAACCTGCTCCAGGGTGCGCAGGACCTCAGACTGGGGCCAAGGTATCACCATCCAACAGGAAGACGACCCTAAGCACACAGCCAAGACAACGCAGAGTGGCCCAACCAGAGCCCGGACTTGAACAAGTTCTAATATCTCTGGAGAGACCTGGAAATAGCTGTGCAGCGACACTCCCCATCCAACCTGACAGAGCTTGAGAGGATCTGCAGAGAAGAATGGGAGAAACTCCCCAAATACAGGTGTGCCAAGCTTGTAGCATCATACACAAGAAGACTCGAGGCTGTAATCGCTGTCAAAGGTGCTTCAACAAAGTACTGAGTAAAGAGTCTGAATACTTATGTAAGTGTGATATTTAAGTTTTTTTTTTTTTTACATTTGTAAAAATTTATAAAAACCTGTTTTACTTTGTCATTATGGCGTACTGTGTGTAGATTGATGAGAAAAACATTTTTAAAAAAAATCTATTTTATAGTGAGGCTGTAACGTAACAAAATGTGGAAAAAGTCAAGGGGTCTGAATACTTTCTGAATGCATTGTATATGTACATATCTACCTCAATGACCTCGTACCCCTGCACATAGATGTCTGCTTTACCTTCCTGTTATTTCTCTATTTCCTGTATTGTTGGGATAAGTATAGGTAGTATACCCATAAGTATTTCACTGTTAGGCTACACCTATTGTTTTTACCAAGCATGTGACGAATAAACATTTGATTTGAGGAGCACGATACACTATAGAATGAAAGCATCACAAATGACACCCTATTCTGTAGTGCACTACTTGGTAGTGTGCTATGTAGGGAGTAGGGTGCCATTTGTTACCTCTTCAGTCACGTGAGCCTGAGTGAGCATGTGTGAGTTATTGAAATGTATTCATGCCTGCTCCAGTTAATGTGATGTAGAGGAGGGCCGCTGTAATGGCTGTCAGAGGCTGGCACGAACTGAAGACAACAGTTTCTATCTCACTGCCTGCCTGCCTACCTGCCTGCCTACCTGCCTGCCTGCCCGCCGCCTGCCTACCTACCTGCCCGCTGCCTGGGATGTCTGAGTTATATAAGGCTGAAGAGAGTGAGAGAGAGATACAGAGAGAGAGAGAGAGAGATACAGAGAGAGAGACAGAGAGATACAGAGAGAGAAAGAGAGAGACAGAGACAGAGATACACACACACACACAGAGAGAGAGAGATACAGAGAGAGAGAGAGAGAGATACAGAGAGATACAGAGAGAGAGATACACACACACACACACAGAGAGAGAGAGATACAGAGAGAGAGAGAGAGAGAGAGATACAGAGAGAGAGATACACACACAGAGAGAGAGAGAGATACAGAGAGAGAGATACACACACACAGAGAGAGAGAGAGATACAGAGAGAGAGAGATACACACACAGAGAGAGAGAGAGATACAGAGAGAGAGATACACACACAGAGAGAGAGAGAGAGAGAGAGAGAGACACACACACACACACAGAGAGGGAGAGACCCACAAAGAATTTGAAAACAAATCAAAGAATGATAATCTGTTAGGTGAAATACCACAGTGTGCCATCACAGCAGCAAGATGTGTGGTCCGTTGCCATGAGTAAAGGGAAACCAGTGGAGCACAAACACCATTGTAAATACAACCCCTATTTATCTCTTGTCTTCACCATTATTCATACCACTATTATTAACTATTATTATGAACTACTATTAAAAACATAGCTGAGAATTTAACATTTGAAATGTCTTTATCTTTTTGAAACCTTTACGAGTGCAATGATTACAACTAAATTCTAATCGTTTTTTGTTGATCTTGTTTTTTGTTTCTTCTCACTTTTGTTTGTAGTTTATTTCACAATGTAAACATATGTTTCCCATGCAAATAAAGCCCCTTTGAATTTAATTAAACTGAGAGAGAGAGAGATTGAAAGGGAATGAGAGAGTGAGAGAGATAATGGGAAAGAAGAGTCAGACAGAGATATCGAGAGAGAGAGATATCGAGACAGATAGAGAGAAATAGAGAGAGAGAGAGATAGCGAGAAATAGATAGAGAGAGATAGATAGAGAGAAATATAGAGAGAAATAGATAGAGAGAGAGAGATAGATTTGAAACTTCTGTATGTGTAATGTTTACTGTTAATTTGTATTGTTTATTTCACTTTTGTATATTATCTACCTCACTTGCTTTGGCAATGTTAACACATGTTTCCCATGCCAATAAAGCCCCTTGAATTGAATTGAATTGAATAGAGAGAAATAGAGATAAAGGGAGCTAGATAGAGAGAGAGATAGATAGATAGATAGATAGATAGATAGATAGATAGATAGATAGATAGATAGATAGATAGATAGATAGATAGATAGATAGATAGATAGATAGATAGATAGATAGATAGATAGATAGATAGAGAGCGAGACGTAGCCATAATATGACATTTGACATTTCATTATTTTTTGGGAACTTTTGTGAGTGTAATGTTTACAGTTCATGTTCTATTGTTTATTTCACTTTTGGTTATCCGTTTCACTTGCTTTGACAATGTAAATATATGATTCCCATGCCAATAAAGCCCTTTTATTTGAAAATTAATTAAATTACAATTGAGAGAGAGAGAGATACTTGAGTGCTTCCCAAGTGAATATAAGACCTCTCTCGTGATGCTGAAGGACGGCTGGGTCCTGTTCAATAGTGCCATAAAACAAAACATTTTGAAACACAAAACAGAAACATTTGTTTTCTTATTGGGCACGTTCAGGCAGCACCTCCTCCTGACGTTCAGGCAGCACCTCCTCCTGACGTTCAGGCAGCACCTCCTCCTGACGTTCAGGCAGCACCTCCTCCTGACGTTCAGGCACCTCCTCCTGACGTTCAGGCAGCACCTCCTCCTGACGTTCAGGCAGCACCTCCTCCTGACGTTCAGGCAGTACCTCCTCCTCCTGACGTTCAGGCAGCACCTCCTCCTGACGTTCAGGCAGCACCTCCTCCTGACGTTCAGGCAGTACCTCCTCCTCCTGACGTTCAGGCAGCACCTCCTCCTGACGTTCAGGCAGCACCTCCTCCTGACGTTCAGGCAGTACCTCCTCCTCCTGACGTTCAGGCAGCACCTCCTCCTGACGTTCAGGCAGCACCTCCTCCTGACGTTCAGGCAGTACCTCCTCCTCCTGACGTTCAGGCAGCACCTCCTCGTCCTGATGGTGCCTACAGAACACAACCTTGACCTCTGAGTATGTTTTTCTAAACGTTTGAGTGTGTTGTTTCACCCTCTCACATGATCAATACTCATAAGTCTGCAGAAAACAGGTCAGGAACGTGACAGTCTGTAGAAAACAGGTCAGGAACGTGACAGTCTGTAGAAAACAGGTCAGGAACGTGACAGTCTGTAGAAAACAGGTCAGGAACGTGACAGTCTGTAGAAAACAGGCCAGGAACGTGACAGTCTGCAGAAAACAGGTCAGGAACGTGACAGTCTGCAGAAAACAGGTCAGGAACGTGACAGTCTGCAGAAAACAGGTCAGGAACGTGACAGTCTGTAGAAAACAGGTCAGGAACGTGACAGTCTGCAGAAAACAGGTCAGGAACGTGACAGTCTGCAGAAAACAGGTCAGGAACGTGACAGTCTGTAGAAAACAGGTCAGGAACGTGACAGTCTGTAGAAAACAGGTCAGGAACGTGACAGTCTGTAGAAAACAGGTCAGGAACGTGACAGTCTGCAGAAAACAGGTCAGGAACGTGACAGTCTGCAGATGTCTGTCAAGAGATATGATCACGTGGACATCTGAATACCGGTTTCACCAAAGTCAATGGCTGTGTTTACACAGACAGCCCAATTTGGATCTTTTTCCCCTAATTGTTTTTTTGACCAATCACATTGGATCTGAAAATAATATCAGAATTGGGCTGCCTGTGTAAACACAGCCATTTTAATACTAAAGTATTACAGATTATTTTCTGTGCGTATTTTAATATCAACTAGTTTCTGGGTAACAATTTAGAATCTTAATGTGATTGTTTACAATTAAAATGAAAAATTAACAAAAATGAGCTAAGAGAAATTTCTCAAGCAAGAACCTGTCTAGGACTGTCTGTGAGTGGTTTGAGTGGGGAGGGGAAAACTGAAAACTTGCTGTTATTGGCAGAGATGCTTGGAACTCATTTATTGGTCGATTAACTAATTTACCGCAGGTGATGTCACTAGGCAGACCAAAACTCAATCCCACCAAAACAGGCAAAAAGGTAAAGTGGTCTTTTCAAACAGGGCTTGAAAACTATTACGGACTACAAAGGGGAACTTCCTCAGTGATATTGTACTGCCTAATGCCCATGGTGCAACCTCATGTAAATCGGGGGTTGGAACATGCATTCAAAGTTTAACAGAGGTTTTCTCTCTCTTCACTTATGCAAAACAGTCATCCTCCATTCTGTTCCCTGCTGTCTCTATTAGATGAATGTGTGTGTGTGTGTGTGTGTGTGTGTGTGTGTGTGTGTGTGTGTGTGTGTGTGTGTGTGTGTGTGTGTGTGTGTGTGTGTGTGTGTGTGTGTGTGTGTGTGCGTGCGTGCGTGCGTGTGTGTGTGTGCGCTGTGTCACTCTCTGCTAAGGCTTATCGTATGTTACTCAGGTTACACTGTCCTTTTCAGAAACGCTAACCTAGTACAAATGAGATGGATGCTTTTTCACACACTCCCATTACATTAATGAGGGTGAACAAAGTCAAGCAATGTCAGGGTAGAGAACAGTCCCATTAATGGTTGATGAAGGGATGCCTGTCAACCATCCATTCACAAAAACACAACCATCATGATTACCTGGTTATTATAAATGTGGAAATCTTTTTTTCCTTGAATTTTCTATAACACATTGGACAGGAATTCTGGCTAGTTGTGTGATTATATTAGCAAATACAAACCAACACTGTGAATATGTAATTTACTGTGGTTTCTCATATTCATTCTGTAATATGTAATTTACTGTGGATGTTCACATTCATTTTGTACGAGTGCAAATTGTGATATCTTGTTGCTTCTCCAATTGGCAAGGAGGCATTTTCCTGAAGTGAAACTAACTCATACATAACCTGTAGGAGCTTTCATTAGATCTGCATTTATGAACCCATATATTTTCTTAGTGGAACACCTTCCTAATATTGAGTCTCACCCACTTTTGCCCTCGTTGGGGCACGGACTCTACAAGGTGTGGAAAGCGTTCCACAGGGATGCTGGCCCATGTTGACTCCAGTGCTTACCCACAGTTGTATCAAGTTGGCTGGATGTCCTTTGGGTGCTGGATCATTCTTGATACACACAGGAAACTGAGTTGAGTGTGAAAAACCCAACAGTGTTTCAGTTCTTGACACAAACGCCTGGCCCCTACTACCATACCTCGTTCAAAGGCACTTCAATATTTTTTCTTGCACATTCATCCTCTGAATGGCAACACATAAACAATCCATGGCTCAATTGTCTCAAGGCTTAAAAATCCTTCTTTGACCTATAATCCTCCTCTTCATCTACACTGATTTAAAGTGGATTTAACAAGCGACATCAATAAGGGATTATAGCTTTCACCTGGATTCACCTGGTCAGTCTACAGCATGGAAAGAGCAGGTGTTCCTAATGTTTTGTCCACTCAGTGTATGTAAATAAGGTCAGGATGGATGTCTTCACCTGAATATTGTTCTGAAAAGAGCACTGATGAGCTTCTTATCTTGTGTGCTCTATGTGGATGAGCTACTGTAAATTATCTACAGTGATAGCCAGAGCATATATCCTGTACCAAAAGATTCATCCTCTCAAACAAAATGGAGGAGCAAATGAATCTTAGGCTGTGATTCAAGCCGATCGTGCGTTGTAGTGTGGTTAGGGTTAGGGTTGACATTTAAAGATCATTACCAATTGATCTGTCATGTGCAGCATTTACCGTGAACGTTATCTCCGCGAACACAGGAACGTTGCCTTTAAAAAGCACGTTGCCGACAGCGTGTGCAATTGGATTAAATCTCGGCCTTAAATTGGAAGATTTACTAAACCAGGTGAAAAGACAACTTATTCCAAACTGTAGGATTTTCTCTGTCTGGTAATGTTAGTAACCTGGCTCAGGTATAAATAGTTATTTGGGTGCTGACAGCTCTGATGAGGAAGACATAGTTTGTTTATGTTCCAAAGTGGCATCCTATTCCCTACGCGTTATGGTCCAAGGTAGTGCACTATATAGGGAATAGGGTGCCATTTGGGACTCAGCCCTGGAAAGGACAGAGAAAGGACCCGAGGGAGACAAGTACCATTTACCTCCAGTGTCAAGATCCACTTCCTCCTGACATCACTTAGACTGGCTGGTAATGAGAAACAGGAGAATCTGTCTGTCTCTGTCTGTGTCCCAAATGGAACCCTGTTCCCTATGAGTCATGCTCAAAAGTAGTGCACTATATAGAAAATAGAGTGCCATTTGGGAAGCAGACTGTCCCTGTCCTCACAGAGCTGACAATGACTAATTGACTGCCCCCGAACCCTCCTACAACATTCTGCTAGGTCATCACTGACCAAACTCTCCCACAGCATTAATGGCTGCCCCAAACCCTCCTAAAACATTAATGGCTGCCCCAAACCCTCCTAAAACATTAATGGCCGCCCCCAAACCCTCCTACAACATTAATGGCCACCCCCAAACCCTCCTACAACATTAATGGCCACCCCGAACCCTCCTACAACATTCTGCTAGGTCATCACTGACCAAACTCTCCCACAGCATTAATGGCTGCCCCAAACCCTCCTAAAACATTAATGGCTGCCCCAAACCCTCCTAAAACATTAATGGCCGCCCCCAAACCCTCCTACAACATTAATGGCCGCCCCCAAACCCTCCTACAACATTAATGGCTGCCCCAAACCCTCCTACAACATTAATGGCTGCCCCAAACCCTCCTACAACATTAATGGCCGCCCCCAAACCCTCCTACAACATTAATGGCTGCCCCAAACCCTCCTACAACATTAATCGCTACCCCAAACCCTCCTACAACATTAATGGCTGCCCCAAACCCTCCTACAACATTAATGGCTGCCCCAAACCCTCCTACAACATTAATGGCTGCCCCAAACCCTCCTACAACATTAATGGCTGCCCTAAACCCTCCTACAACATTAATGGCTGCCCCAAACCCTCCTACAACATTAATGGCTGCCCCAAACCCTCCTACAACATTAATGGCTGCCCCAAACCCTCCTACAACATTAATGGCTACCCCAAACCCTCCTACAACATTAATCGCTACCCCAAACCCTCCTACAACATTAATGGCTACCCCAAACCCTCCTACAACATTAATCGCTACCCCAAACCCTCCTACAACATTAATGGCTGCCCCAAACCCTCCTACAACATTAATCGCTACCCCAAACCCTCCTACAACATTAATGGCTGCCCCAAACCCTCCTACAACATTAATGGCTGCCCCAAACCCTCCTACAACATTAATGGCTGCCCCAAACCCTCCTACAACATTAATGGCTGCCCTAAACCCTCCTACAACATTAATGGCCACCCCAAACCCTCCTACAACATTAATGGCTGCCCTAAACCCTCCTACAACATTAATGGCTGCCCCAAACCCTCCTACAACATTAATGGCTGCCCCCAAACCCTCCTACAACATTAATGGCTGCCCCAAACCCTCCTACAACATTAATGGCTGCCCCCAAACCCTCCTACAACATTAATGGCTGCCCCCAAACCCTCCTACAACATTAATGGCTGCCCTAAACCCTCCTACAACATTAATGGCCACCCCAAACCCTCCTACAACATTAATGGCTGCCCCCAAACCCTCCTACAACATTAATGGCCACCCCAAACCCTCCTACAACATTAATGGCCACCCCAAACCCTCCTACAACATTAATGGCCACCCCAAACCCTCCTACAACATTAATGGCCACCCCAAACCCTCCTACAAAATTAATGGCTGCCCCCAAACCCTCCTACAACATTAATGGCCACCCCAAACCCTCCTACAACATTAATGGCCACCCCAAACCCTCCTACAAAATTAATGGCTGCCCCCAAACCCTCCTACAACATTAATGGCCGCCCCAAACCCTCCTACAACATTAATGTCCACCCCAAACCCTCCTACAACATTAATGGCCACCCCAAACCCTTCTACAAAATTAATGGCCACCCCAAACCCTCCTACAACATTAATGGCCGTCCCCAAACCCTCCTACAACATTAATGGCCACCCAAACCCTCCTACAACATTAATGGCCACCCCAAACCCTCCTACAACATTAATGGCTGCCCCAAACCCTCCTACAACATTAATGGCCACCCCAAACCCTCCTACAACATTAATGGCTGCCCCAAACCCTCCTACAACATTAATGGCTGCCCCAAACCCTCCTACAACATTAATGGCTGCCCCCAAACCCTCCTACAACATTAATGGCTGCCCCAAACCCTCCTACAACATTAATGGCCACCCCAAACCCTCCTACAACATTAATGGCTGCCCCCAAACCCTCCTACAACATTAATGGCTGCCGCCAAACCCTCCTACAACATTAATGGCTGCCCCCAAACCCTCCTACAAAATTAATTGCTGCCCCCAAACCCTCCTACAACATTAATGGCTGCCCTAAACCCTCCTACAACATTAATGGCTGCCCCAAACCCTCCTACAACATTAATGGCTGCCCCCAAACCCTCGTACAACATTAATGGCTACCCCAAACCCTCCTACAACATTAATGGCTGCCCTAAACCCTCCTACAACATTAATGGCTGCCCCAAACCCTCCTACAACATTAATGGCTGCCCCAAACACTGAGATGGAAATATTAGGGGTTTATTCCTCCAATTTGCAAAAAATACACATTATGACAGGAGAATGTAAACCAAAAGTATGTTAAAAAAGTCAAATATAAACGGAATTAAAATAAAAAATAAAAACTGTCCTAATGCTTCAACTTAAAAAATAACTGAAGTCAAAAAGTGCAGAACAGAACGTAACATTAATCAACTCATAAATGAGCTACTAAATCAAAACTGACGAGGGATCTTTACATAGAGAATACATGGGGAGTGGCCAGTTCCGTTCTCAGGAAGAAGGGGATACACATGATCATGATTCAAAGTTTCAGGGAAGCACATGCCCGTACCGACGCATGGGGTTTGAATAGCTCCGTTCTGGACTGTCAAAACTGTGGTTATACGTAGAAACCAGACAACATAGTTTAAATTAAGCCTCTAAAATCGACAGATCACTATATCCCCACCAACCGGGAGAGAGTGATCTGTCATTTATATACAACAGCCAACCAATCTGTGAGTAAAGCGACTCTGTGACTCAAACCCAACAAGCCATGGCTTCCCTTAGAGGGACAACGCTGAGACTCAAACCCAACAAGCCATGGCTTCCCTTAGAGGGACAACGCTGTGACTCAAACCCAACAAGCCATGGCTTCCCTTAGAGGGACAACGCTGAGACTCAAACCCAACAAGCCACGGCTTCCCTCAGAGGAACGATGCTGTGACTCAAACCCAACAGGACATGGCTTCCCTCAGAGGAAAAGACAAAAAACAACTTGGAGATGCAAATGAGAGCAAAAAAGAGCTGAATGATATCCAGGAAAACAGAGGTAAAATGCTCTCAATGCCCCCCACAACGAACAGCTGAATGATTTCCAGGAAAACAGAGGTAAAATGTGACCCGATTCAGGAAACTAGGTGTATGTCGCAAGGCACGACTATTAGACCCTAAATACCTTCGCTTGGTAATCTTGATACTTTTAAACTGGCTGGGGGCAGTATTGAATAGCTTGGATGAATAAGGTGCCCAGAGTAACCTGCCTGCTACTCAGTACCAGAAGCTAAGATATGCATATTATTAGTCGATTTGGATAGAAAACACTCTGAAGATTCTAAAACTGTTTGAATGATGTCTGTGAGTATAACAGAACTCATATGGCAGGCAAAAACCCGAGAAAAAATCCAACCAGGAAGTGGGAAATCTGAGGTTTGTAGGTTTGCCTATCCAATATACAGTGTCTTTGGGGTCATATTGCACTTCCTAAGGCTTCCACTAGATGTCAACAGTCTTTAGAACCTTGTTTTATGCTTCTACTGTGAAGAATGAGGGAAGGAGAGCTCTTTGAGTCAGGTGTCTGGCATGAGCTGATCACGAGCGGTCCCGTGAGAGCAACCTGCGTTCCATCGCATTTCTGAAGACAAAGGAATTCTCCGGTTGAAAAAATATTGAAGATTTATGTTTAAAACATCCTAAAGATTGATTCTATACATCGTTTGACATGTTTCTACGAACTGTAATGGATTTTTTTTACTTTTCGTCTGGCCTGCGCGTCATCAATTTGGATTTTGGAACTAAACGCGCGAACAAAAAGGAGGTTTTTGGACATAAATTATGGACGTTATCGAACAAAACAAACATTTATTGTGGAACTGGGATTCCTGGGAGTGCATTCTGATGAAGATCATCAAAGGTAAGTGAATATTTATAATACTATTTCTGACGTCTGTTGACTCCACAACATGGCGGATATCTGTATGGCTTGTTTGGGCTCTGAGCGCTGTACTCAGATTATAGCATGGTGTGCTTTTTACGTAAAGTTTTTATGAAATCTGACACAGCGGTTGCATTAAGGAGAAGTTTATCTAAAGTTCCATGTGTAATACTTGTATCTTTTATCAATGTTTATTATGAGTATTTCTGTAAACTGATGTGGCTCTCTGCAAAATCACCGGATGTTTTGGAGGCAAAACATTACTGAACATAACGCGCCAATGTAAACTAAGATTTTTGGATATAAATATGAACTTTATCGAACAAAACATACATGTATTGTGTAACATGAAGGTGCTGACCTAACATAATCGTTTGGTGTGCTTTCGTCGTAAAGCCTTTTTGAATTCGGACACTGTGGCTGGATTTACAACAAGTTTATCTTTATAATGGTGTAAAATACTTGTATGTTTGAGGAATTTTAATTATGAAATAACTGTTGTTTGAATTTGGCGCCCTGCACTTTCACTGGCTGTTGTCAAGTCGATCCTGTTAACGGGATCTCAGCCATAAGAAGTTTAAGCTGTGGAACTATTAGACCAACATGAACTGGGGCAAAATGAGATCAAGGTTCAGGGCCAGTCCATTCGATTAGTCCAGGATCTGTCTGCTTAGATGAGTAAAAACCATAAGCAAGTCATTCTGATCAGGAGGAAAAGGAATCAAGTCTCAACTCTGATTCCCGGCAGTGCTGTGAGTTCGAACACAGAGAATAGAGTTCACACAAGCAGATGAAGCCCTGAACAGGCTGCAGGAAACCTTTCCAATTGAAAGAAAGCCCAGTGCCCTGAGGAGTGGCAGAAGCTGAAAAAACAGATAAGCACACTAGGCTACTTCCAGTGATGCCCTTGAGCAGCTCGTAGTCTTTACCCCACCCCCCGAATACAATTTAGACTCCCCCAAGTAGTCTTCTCTATGAAATATAGATGGAATTTGCCAATGCCAAAGAGATACATGGACACTGAAAATACAATATAAAAGACGACAAACTGTACATCAATAATTGTCAATAATTGTTCTGTGGACGAGTGTGTGTGGGCGAGAGCGTGTGGGTGGGTGTGTGTCTGTATCTGTGCATATGAATGGGACAGCCAGAAGAGGACATACCACCCCTCAGAGCCTGGATCCTCTCTACCCAGTACAGCCAGAAGAGGACTGACCACCCCTCAGAGCCTGGTTCCTCTCTACCCAGTACAGCCAGAAGAGGACTGACCACCCCTCAGAGCCTGGTTCCTCTCTACCCAGTACAGCCAGAAGAGGACTGACCACCCCTCAGAGCCTGGATCCTCTACCCAGTACAGCCAGAAGAGGACTGGCCACCCCTCAGAGCCTGGATCCTCTTTAGGTTTCTTCCTAGGTTCCTGCCTTTCTAGGGAGTTTTTCCTGGACACCGTGCTTCTACATCTGCATTGCTTGCTGTTTTGGGTTTTAGGCTGGGTTTCTGTACAGCACTTTGTGACATCTGCTAATGTAAAAAGGGCTTTAGAAAAACATTACGTTTTATTTTATTTGAAAGAGGATGAATATGAATATGTGAGGGAGGGTGGGAGAGAATGGGTGTGTGGAGGCATAGGGTATATGTTGTGTGTGAATGAAGGAGGATGGAGGAGGAAGTAGATGTATAGAGGAGTGGAAATGTGTCTGAGAAGAAGGAAGGGGGGTTGGGATAAACTGGATCTTATGTTTTTTGAACATTTTACAAATTAATTCAAAATGAAAAGCTGAAATGTTTTGAGTCAGTAAGTATTCAGCCCCTTTGTTATGACAATCCTAAATACGTTCAGGAGTAAACAGTTGCATGAGAAGTCACATAAGTTGCAAGGACTCTGTGATAAATAGTAGTGTTTAACATGATTTTTGAATGACTACCTCGTCTCTGTACTCCACACATACAATTATCTGTAAGGTCCCTCAGTCGAGCAATGAATTTCAAACACAGATTCAACCACAAAGACCAGATAGGTTTTCCAATTTCTCACAAAGAAGGGAACCTATTGTTAGATTGGTAAAACAAAAAGAAGAAGCAGACATTGGCTTTATTAATTACACTTTGGATGGTGTATCAATACACCCAGTCACTACAAAGATAAAGGAGTCCTTCCTAAGTCAGTTTCTGGATAGGAAGGACACCGCTCAGGGATTTCACCATGAGGCCAATGGTGACTTTAAAACAGTTTGATTTTAATGGTTGTGATAGGATAAAATTGAGGATGGATCAACAGCATTGTAGTTACTCCACAATAGTAACCTAATTGACAGAGTGAAAATAAGGAAGCTTCTACAGAATACAGATATTCCGAAACATGCATCCTGTTTGTTATAAGCACTAAAGTAAAACTGCAAAATGTGGCAAAGAATAGCATCACTGCTCTGGACGGTTCTGACTTAGAATATGTGGACAACTACAAATACCTAGGTGTCTGGTTAGACTGTAAACTCTCCTTCCAGACTCACATTAAGCATCACCAGTCCAAAAGGAAACCTAGAATTGGCTTCCTATTTTGCAACAAAGCCTACTTCACTCATGCTGCCAAACATACCTTCTTAAATCTGACTATCCTACGGATCCTCGACTTTGGCGATGTCATTTACAAAATAGCCTCCAACACTCTACTCAACAAACTGGATGCAGTCTATCACAGTCCCATCCGTTTTGTCACCAAAGCCCCATATACTACCCACCACTGCGACCTGTATGCTCTCGTTGGCTGGCCCTCGCATCATATTCGTCGCCAAACCCACTGGCTCCAGGGCATCTCTAAGTCTTTGCTAGGTAAATCCCCGCCTTATCTCAGCTCACTGGTCACCATAGCAGCACCCACCCGTAGCACGCGCTCCAGCAGATATATTTCACTGGTCATTCCCAAAGCCAACACTTACTTTGGCCGCCTTTCCTTCCAGTTCTCTGCTGCCAATGACTGGAACGAACTGCAAAAATCACTGAAGCTGGAGACTCATATCTCCATCACTAACTTTAAGCATCAGCTGTCAGAGCAGCTTACAGATCATTGCACCTGTACACAGCCCATCTGTAAATAGCCCATCCAACTACCTCATCCCCACATTGTTGTTTATTTTTTTGCTCCTTTGTCCCCCAGTATCAAATCAAATCAAATCAAATGTATTTATATAGCCCTTCTTACATCAGCTGATATCTCAAAGTGCTGTACAGAAACCCAGCCTAAAACCCCAAACAGCAATGCAGGTGTAGAAGCCCAGTGGCTCTACTTGCACATTCATCTTCTGCACATCTATCACTCCAGTGTTTAATTGCTAAATTTTAATTACTTCGCCACTACGGCCTATTTATTGCCTTACCTCCCTAATCTTACCTCATTTGTACACACTGTATATAGATTATATTGTGTTATCGACTGTATGTTTGTTCATTCCATGTGTAACTCTGTGTTGTTGTTTTTGTCACACTGCTTTGCTTTATCTTGGCCAGGTCGCAGTTGTAAATGAGAACTTGTTCTCAACTGGCCTACCTGGTTAAATAAAGGTGAAATAAAATCAATAAAAAAAAAAAACGTAATTATAATGTAATAAAAAGCTATTTGACTTGCAAGCCTGTAGTAAAAGGAATAAAAGTTCTGGAATGATGTTGAATCCTTTGTATTCCTTGTTATAATAACTAAGATTCAAGGTTATTGGTGAGGCTTTAGCATCCTTGCCTCTCTCCGTGTTAATTTCTATTGATTGAGATTTTGCCATTTTCCCTCTCACACAGTGGCAGTTTGAAGCATGTGGTTCAGTGTAATCATGATTAGTCAGAGAACTACAGTACACCCACAAACATCTTGAATGCTGAAAAAACGAAACGTTTCTCACCCTGTACTCAATATTTACTATGTTGTCAAATTCTTATTTTTGCAGCTAAGGTTTAATGGTGGTTATTGGTGAGAATGGAGCTATATCTGGATGATTGGGATGGGGTGACTGGGATCAGACACTTCTCTAAGGTGTAAATGAGGCCTCCACTTCAGTGTAATCATGTAATCGAGTCTCTCAGAGGACTCACTCAACACAGCCACTATACTTTAATTAAATGTACAAACTGGCAACAGTACTTAAGCGGCAGTCTTTCTCCAATGTTTATATAAATACACAATCCACAGTTAGATGTTGTGGGTAAATTAGCAGAGGAGTCGGAGTTTATTAAAAGTCCTAAAAAGTACTGACACGTACTTTGCTTTATGTTTTTTGTTGTTAAATGTCTCCTCAGTCCACATGCCCTCTATACAGTGCCCTAGAAAAGTATTCAGACCCCTTGACTTTTTCCACATTTCTTACAGCCTTATTCTAAAATGGATTAAATCTTTTTTTACTCATCAATCTACATACACTACCCCGTAATGACGAAGCAAAAAACAGGTTTTTAAAAATGTTTGCTAATTTATAAAAAATGTGAAACTTCAATTTACATTTACAGAATTTATATTCAGGTCTCTCCGGAGATGTTAGATCGGGTTCAAGTCCGGGCTCTGGCTGGGCCACTAAAGGACATTTAGACTTGTCCCGAAGCAACTACTGCCTTGTCTTGTCTGTGTGCTTAGGGTCGTCTTCCTGGAAGTTAAACTTCGCCCAAGTCTGAGGTCCTGAGTTCTCTGGAGCAGGTTTTCATCAAGGAGCTCGCTGTACTTTACTCTGTTCATCTTTCCCTTGATCTTGACTAGTCTCCCAGTCCCTGCCACTGAAAAACATCCCCTCGGAATGATGCTGCCACCGCCATGCTTCACCGTAGGGATGGTGCCAGGTTTCCTCCAGGCGTGACTCTTGGCATTCAGGCCAAAGAGTTCAATCTTGGTTTCATCAGACCAGAGAATCTTGTTTCTCATGGTCTGTGAGTCTTTCGGTGCCTTTTGGTGCTGTCGTTCCTATTACTGAGGAGTGGCTTCCGCCTGGCCACTTTAACATAACAGCCTGATTGGGCGATTGCTGCAGAGATGGTTGTCCTTCTGGAACGTTCTCCCATCTCCACAGAGGAACTCTGTAGCTCTGTGAGAGTGACCATTGGTTCTTGGTCACCTCCCTGACCAAGGCCCTTCTTCCCCGATTGCTCAGTTTGGCCAGGTGGCCAGCTCTAGGAAGATTATTGGTCATTCCAAACTTCTTTCATTTAAGAATGATGGTATTGGGAACTTCAATGCTGCAGACATTTTTTGGTACCCTTCCACAGATCTGTGCCTCGACACAATCCTGTCTCGGAGCTCTACGGACAATTCCTTCGACCTTATGCCTTGGTTTTTGCTCTGACATGCACTGTCAAGTGTGGGACCTTATATCAATACAGTATGTCTTTCTTTGTGGCTAACCAGAAAAGCCACATCTCTGATCGGCAGATGATTGACAACCCTAAGTAGAACCACCTGCTGTTCATCGGTTGTTCCCTACAAATGCTATTTTGAATTAAAATAAAGTTGTACCTACACACTAAAGAAGGCTGTAAAGTGAACGTCTGTGAACGTTATCCCTGATGAAAATAATAAAAAAGAATGAATAATGAAGTAAGCTTTATGCAACATCTTTTTGAGTGCATACCCATCACACCTTTTTGCATGCCTTTAAGAAAGTTTTGATATGGAGACACAAAATAACAGCCCAGCTGAGTATAAAACTGTATCATCTGGATATAAATGGATGAGAGAGCTTCCTACTGCCTGAGCTATGTTGTTGATGTAAACTGAGAAGAGTGTGGGGCCAAGGATCGGGCCTTGGGGTACTCCCTTGGTGACAGGCAGTGGATGAGACAGCAGATGTTCTGACTTTATACACTGCACTCTTTGAGAGAGGTAGTTAGCAAACCAGGCCAAAGACCCATCAGAGACACCAATACTCCTTAGCCGGCCCACAAGAACAGAATTGTCTACCTTATAAATAGCTTTGGCAAAGTCAATAAAAATAGCAGCACAACACTGCTTAGAATCAAGAGCAAGGATGACATCAGCCGTAACAGGTTATTAACCAACAATACAGTTTTAAGAAAATACATATAAAAAAAGTAAGAGATAAGAAAAACAAATAATCAAAGAGTAGCAGTAAATAACAATAGTGGGGCTATAAACAGGGGGTACCGGTTCAGAGTCAATGTGTCAATGTGCGGGGGCACCGGTGTCGAGGTAATTGAGGTAAATATGTACATGCAGGTAGGGTTATTAAAGTGGCTATGCATAGATAATAACAGAGAGTAGCAGCAGCGTGGGGGGGGGGGGGGGGGCAAATAGTCTGGGTGGCCATTTGAATAGCTGTTCAGGAGTCTTATGGCTTGGGGGTAGAAGCTGTTAAGATGCCTTTTGGACCTAGACGTGGTGCTCCGGTACCGCTTGCCGTGCGGTAGCAGAGAGAACAGTCTATGACTAGGGTGGCTGGAGTCTTTGACAATTTTTAGGCCCTTCCTCTGACACCACCTGGTCTAGAGGTTCTGGATGGCAGGAAGCATGGCCTCGGTGATGTCCTCTTCACGACTCTCTTGATGTGCTTGGACAACTTTAGTTTGTTGGTGATGTGGATGCCATGGAACTTGAAGCTCTCAACCTGCTCCACTACAGCCCTGTCGATGATAATGGGGGTGTGCTTGGTCCGCCTTTTCTTGTAGTCCAAAATCATCTCCTTTGTCTTGATCACATTGAGGGAGAGGTTGCTGTCCTGGCACCACACGGTAAGGTCTCTGACCTCCTCCCTATAGGCTGTCTCATCATTGATCAGACCTACCACTGTTGTGTCATCAGCAAACTTAATGATGGTGTTGGAGTTGTGCCTGGCCGTGCAGTCATGAGTGAACAGGGAGTACAGGAGGGAACTGAGTACACACCCTTGAGGGGCCCCTGTGTTGAGGATCAGCATGGCGGATGTGTTGTTACCTACCCTTACCACCTGGGGGCGGCTCGTCAGGAAGTATAGGATCCAGTTGCAGAGGTAGGTGTTTAGTCCCAGGGTCTTTAGCTTAGTGATGAGCTTTGAATGCTGAGCATTCCCACATAGGTGTTCATTTTGTCCAGGTGGGAAATGGCAGTGTGGAGTGCAATAGAGATTGCATTGTTTGTGTATCTGTTGGGGTGGTATGCAAATTGGAGTTGGTCTAGAGTTTCTGGGATAATGGTGTTGATGTGGGCCATGACCAGATTTCAAAGCATTTCATGGCTACAGACGTCAGTGCTACGGGTCGGTAGTAATTTAGGCAGGTTACCTTAGTGTTCTTGGGCACAGGGACTGTGGTGGTCTGCTTGAAACATGTTGGTATTACAGACATGGACAGGGAGAGGTTGAAAATGTCAGTGAAGACACTTTCCAGTTGGTCAGTGCATGCCCGGAGTACACGTCCTGGTAATCCGTCTGGCCCAGCAAATCACATCAAATCAAATGTATTTATATAGCCATTCTTTTTTTTTTTTTTTTTTTTTTTTTTTTTTTTTTTTTTTTGGGGGGTGGATCAGCTTAATATTGCGGAAAGAATGTTGCTTCCAATGTAATTGTCTGCATCATTTCCAATCCCCCATATTTTTTGGGGTAAATATATATATCCATTCACGTATGCATACATATACACATATATACATACACATACCTACATAGACATACATACTTTTTTAAAGAGTATACCTTTATTATTATTCCCCGCAAACCCTACCACCGATCCCCCAATTGGAGTAAACTGATAAACATTTCTGTTTTTACCTTCAATTTATACATCTTATACACATTTTACAGACACAGTCTACTTTATAATAGTTCTCTCTTGTTTGTTCTTAGTCCTTCCTCTATTTCTGTTGTCCATCCAGTTTGATTTCCACTTGTAACTGTGCTATTTCACAATAGCTCCGCACCTATACACATTTCACAGATCCCGTATGCCCTACATTGTTTATCTTGTTATTAGTCCCACCCTTCAGCTCCACTCAACCTTTCCCATCTATCTTCCAACATCATCCATTTCGGATTTTTATTTGCCATATATTTTTCAACTGTGCTGTGATGCTTCACAAAAGATTTGAATCTTCCTATTCTCATAGCTTCCACGGATTGTAAATTAAAAATAAACATTTTTGCTAAAATAATTATTATATTATTGATTGATTGACTATGGCTTTTCAAATCCCCCAGTATTGCTATCTGTAGCGTTAGTTCTACGCAAATGTTGCAATTCTTCAACCATTCCTGGACCTGTGACCAAAAACGAGCTACATGCGGACAATACCAAAATAAATGGTCTAATGACTCTGCCTCCTCACAGCAGAATCTACAGAGCTGGGAAGATTGTATCCCCCATATATATAACATTCTATTAGTTGCAAGAATTTTGTACAATAATTTAAATTGAAAAATTCGAAGTTTTGAATCCGGCGTTGTTTTGCGTATCAATTCATACACCATGTGCCATGGAATGGGTACATCGAAAATCTCTTCCCAACTATTTTGCAATTTATATGGCACAGCTGTAAGTTTTTTGATCCTTAAATGAAATTGGTATATGTTTTTATTTATCACACTTTTCTTTAACCATTTATGTTCTTTAATATAAGGCCGACATACAAGTTCCTTACTTTTATCCCCTTCCACCTGCCTCTTCCATTTTTGTGGTAATGCTGCAATTAATTGGTTGTAATTTTGGGTAGAGCAGACATTTCCATATGTCTGTGTTAGCTGCATGTGTGACATTACTCCACCAGTCCTATTTATGATATCATTCACAAAAATTATACCTTTTTTAAACATTTCTTCGATAAATACAGTTTTTTTATCAATTACTATATTTGAATTTAACCACAAGATTTGTTGTACTATTTGTTCCGTCCTTTCAGGTGGATTAAACTGAAATTGCAACCAACTTTCTAAGGCTTGCTTAAAAAATAAAGATATTTTGGAGATTATTTCCTTTTCAAGCAACCGAAAGTGAGCAGGTGTAATCTGAATAAAGGGAAAAAGGCCCTTCTTGAACATAGGATGAGACATTCGTACCAATCTACTAGAGAACCAGTTTGGATTTAAGTATAACTTTTGTATGACTGATGCCTTTAGTGAGAGGTCTAATGCTTTAATATTTAATAATTTCTGCCCTCCGAATTCATATTCGTTATATAAATAGGCCCTTTTAATTTTATCTGGCTTGCCGTTCCAAATAAAATTGAATATTTTTTGTTCATATAATTTAAAAAGCAGGTCACTAGGTGTAGGCAAAACCATAAGCAAATAGGTAAACTGTGATATGATTAAAGAGTTAATCAGGGTGATTTTCCCACAAATAGACAGGTATTTTCCTTTCCATGGTAGCAAGATCTTATCTATTTTTGCTAACTTTCTATAAAAATTTATTGGAGTGAGATCATTTCTTTCTTTTGGGATTTGTATACCGAGTATGTCCACATCACCGTCAGACCATTTAATTGGTAAACTACATGGCAATGTAAAATGTGTATTTTTTAGTGATCCAATACGTAATATGGTACATTTATCATAATTTGGTTTTAATCCAGAGAGGATAGCAAATGTATCTAGATCCTCTAAGAGGCCGTGGAGAGATTCTAGTTGTGGTTTTAAAAGAAAACATGAATCATCAGCGTACAATGACACCTTAGTTTTTAGGCCCTGGATTTCTAATCCCTTAATATTAATGTTTGATCTAATTTTAACAGCTACCATTTCGAT
This sequence comes from Salvelinus namaycush, assembly GCF_016432855.1. Lineage (NCBI taxonomy): Eukaryota > Metazoa > Chordata > Actinopteri > Salmoniformes > Salmonidae > Salvelinus > Salvelinus namaycush. Next base: position 942,493 of record NC_052329.1, read on the forward strand.
GGCAATAATAAATAGATATGCCGATAGTGGACAACCTTGTTTTACTCCTCTAGATAGTTTAAAACTTTCTGAGATGTAGCCATTATTTACTATTTTACACCTAGGGTTACTATACATAATTTTTACCCATTTTATAAGAGATTCCCCAAAATTGAAATATTCTAGGCATTTATATATAAACTCCAGTCGTACTTTATCAAAAGCCTTTTCAAAATCAGCTATGAAAACCAGGCCTGGTGTCCCCGATATTTCATAGTGTTCTATTGTTTCCAGTACTTGCCTTATATTATCTCCAATGTATCGTCCATGTAAAAAACCTGTCTGATTAGGATGAATAATATCTGACAAAACTTTTTTTATTCTATGCGCCAAGCATTTTGCTAGGATTTTTGCATCACAACACTGAAGTGTAAGAGGTCTCCAATTTTTTAAATGGACTGGATCTTTATATATACCACTTGGGTCCTGTTTCAGTAATAATGATATCACACCTTCTTGTTGCGTGTCTGATAATCTATCATTTATATAGGAGTGGTTAAAACAAGCTAATAATGGTCCTTTGAGTATATCAAAAAAATGTTTGTATACTTCCACTGGTATGCCATCCAGTCCTGGAGTTTTCCCATCCTTAAAGGCCCCAATTGCATCAAGTAGTTCCTCCTCTGTAATTAGGCCTTCACATGAGTCTTTCTGTACAGATGTTAATTTTACATTATTATTAGGGAAAAAATCCATACAATTAGTTTCAGTTAGTGGAGATGGAGGAGCCTGAAACGAAAATATATTCTTAAAGTACTTTACTTCCTCTTTCAAAATATCATTTGGTGAATCATGCGTGACTCCATCATTTGTAACAAGTTTTAATACGTTTTTTTTGGTAGCATTTCTATATTGAAGATTGAAAAAGAATTTGGTGCATTTTTCCCCATATTCCATCCAGTTCGCTTTATTTTTGTAATATATTACACTGGATCTTTCTTGAATAAGTTCCTCCATTTCTTTTTGTTTTTCCTCTAACTTATTCTGTGCCTCTATGGTACCGTTTTTATTGTTATCTAACTGTACTGTTAGTCCTTCAATTTCCTTTGTTAATATGGACTCTTTTGATCGAAATTGCTTTTGTTTTATAGATGAGTACTGAATTGCATGGCCTCTAAAGCCACACTTAAAAGTGTCCCATACAATATGGGGATCTGCTGTACCTATGTTATGTCTAAAAAAGTCAGTTATAAATTCTTCTGTCCTAGTTCTAAACAATTTATCATCTAGTAGGCTTTGATTAAATTTCCAATATCCTCGCCCACGTGGAAGTTCTGTAAGAGTAATATATATGCCAATTATGTGATGGTCCGACCGCATTCTGTCCCCTATCAAACACTTTTTAACTTTTGGTGCCAGAGAGAATGATATAAGAAAGTAGTCAAGGCGACTAGCTTGATTAAGCCTCCGCCATGTATATCTCACTAGGTCAGGGTATTTAAGTCTCCATATATCCACTAATTCCAATATATCCATGACATTCCTGATTTCCTTAAGTGCCTGAGGGTGATAGTTTGTAGTGTGATTTCCTTTCCGGTCCATAGAGGTATTTAAGACCGTATTAAAATCTCCCACTATAATAATAGAGTAGTGTTGCTTGTAGAGTTGATACATTCTTATATATATTGTCAAAGAAGCTTGGATCATCATTATTCGGACCGTATAGGTTATATATATATATATATAGCCATTCTTACATCAGCTGATATCTCAAAGTGCTGTACAGAAACCCAGCCTAAAACCCCAAACAGCAAGCAATGCAGGTGTAGAAGCACGGTGGCTAGGAAAAACTCCCTAGAAAGGCCAAAACCTAGGAAGAAACCTAGAGAGGAACCAGGCTATGAGGGGTGGCCAGTCCTCTTCTGGCTGTGCCGGGTGGAGATTATAACAGAACATGGCCAAGATGTTCAAATGTTCATAAATGACCAGCATGGTCAAATAATAATAATCACAGTAGTTGTCGAGGGTGCAGCAAGTCAGCACCTCAGGAGTAAATGTCACTTGGCTTTTCATAGCCGATCATTGAGAGTATCTCTACCGCTCCTGCGGTCTCTAGAGAGTTGAAAACAGCAGGTCTGGGACAGGTAGCACGTCCGGTGAAAAGGTCAGGGTTCCATAGCCGCAGGCAGAACAGTTGAAACTGGAGCAGCAGCACAGCCAGGTGGACTGGGGACATCAAGGAGTCATCATGCCAGGTAGTCCTGAGGCATGGTCCTAGGGCTCAGGTCCTCCGAGAGAGAGAAAGAAAGAGAGAAAGAGAGAATTAGAGAGAGCATACTTAAATTCACACAGGACACCGGATAAGACAGGAGAAGAACTCCAGATATAACAAACTGACCCTAGCCCCCCGACACATAAACTACTGCAGCATAAATACTGGAGGCTTAGACAGGAGGGGTCAGGAGACACTGTGGCCCCATCCGATGATACCCCCGGACAGGGCCAAACAGGAAGGATATAACCCCACCCACTTTGCCAAAGCACAGCCCCCACACCACTAGAGGGATATCTTCAACCACCAACTTACCATCCTGGGACAAGGCCGAGTATAGCCCACAAAGATCTCAGCCACGGCACAACCCAAGGGGGGGGGGGCGCCAACCCAGACAGGAAGATCACGTCAGTGACTCAACCCACTCAAGTGACGCACCCCTCCTAGGGACGGCATGGAAGAGCACCAGTAAGCCAGTGACTCAACAATGAAAAATAAAGTACATTACAATGATATATTTTACTTTATGGGGACTGAATGCTGAGTTAAGGCTGCCAGGCTTGCTAGGACAGACCAGATACAACTTCAATTAGCACTGAGGTGTGAAATGAGAGGTGTCGAGGGCTTTGGGCCCAACAAGTGTCAGGAGTGTTTCCAGTGGCCTGTGAAGCCCTCCTGCTGTTCAGAGACCACCCACTGGCATTTTTTACAAGAAATCTGCCTCCAGAAATGAAAGCTTCTCCCAAGTGGGTGTGACACCTACTCCCGTTACCTGGTGTAGGTTCCGCACCTGGTTCTACTGTGATCTTGCAGAGTTACTCCACCTCAAGAATTGCATTTGGCGAAAGGCTCGGCACACGCATACTCAGGCTGACTGGCTCTCATTCAGGCAAATGAGAAATAAGTGCACTCAGGCTATCTGGAAGGCCAAAGTTAGTTAAAGGAGCAGTTCTCTCTCTATCGGTCTAACCCCAAGAAGATCTGGAAATGGTTAAAGACCTGGAGAATAAACCCTCCTCCTCACAGCTGCCCATGTCCCTTAATGTTGATGATGTGGTTGTTACTGACAAGAAGCACATGGCTGAGCTCTTTAATTAATCACCTCTTCCTTAACTTCTCAATATTTTGTCCAAAATTAGGTTGTAGGTTTGGAGTTTTGATCTGGAGTGTTGTGTCTTTGGCATCATTAAAATTGAAGACTGTTATTTTATCAAATCAATTCTCTGTAAAAATTATTACATAATTAATAAACTAATCATGTACATTTAATTAACTAGGAAGTTGAGGCACCAAGGAAAATCTCCAGATTACAAAGTTATACTTTTCCGAAGATAACTCTTCAGATATTTTAATATCTGATCAATTAGTCTTCTATTAATGAATTAGTCAGTCTCATCTGAACGTCATAAATCGTTGGTTATCCGCACGAACCCAGCCTTTACTATAAATAATCTATACACCAATTGACTAAATCATTTATTTACTAACTAACTAAATAATCACAGAAATGCATAAACAAACAGTAGATATTGGTTACTAACATTGATAGGGAAGATTCCCTAGTGGTCTAAACCGATATGACGGCTTGGTGGACAAAGGGAAGGGGGTGTGGACTGAGAAAAAGCGGGAAAGACAAAATTGATTCATTTCACCGTATATAATTATATACATTGAAATGCTAATCCTTCGCACATGAATGGCCGCTCATTCGTGAAAAATTGCAAATACATATTTACAGGGTATGTCATTGTTGTCTTCTCCGTTGGAATCCGGTCCGTCTGCTGGACTCTCTCTCGTTCTGTTTCCCTGAAGATCAAAGTATTCCGTGGTTAGAATGGATCATTCAGAGTACCATTCAGACATGTTCTCATAGAATAGATGTTTCGGCGGTTGTCGGTATTCGCATCACAGGTTGACATAATTTCTAGTTGCAGACTAGTAATTAGTATCTAAGATTTGCTCTAATTCTGTAGGGATCGATAGTCTCAGAGTTGAACCATTTCCAGCCGTGTAGCCAATGCTCCAAGTGGTATGGTTTTCTAGTCTTGGTACTCAAACCTGTGCCACCTCAGCTTACACCGAGGTATGCGTGTTCTTAACTATTTGCAATCACAGCTCACACTGTGGGTTTGCTTAGTCTGAAGAGGATTTTCTTAGGAGGGGCTTTTATTTGTAAGAGTAGAAGAGGGCGGTTCCATGACGCCTGATCATATCTGTGTTCACGGGGGCGGGTCAATGATTTAGTTAAACTTTGAAGGGAATACAATTCTGTCACATTAAAGGTTTAACATCACATTACATCATTTCACAAATAGTTTCATCTTTACTCTTTCATTTTATACAAGAATTAGATGCAAACACCATAATTGAGAAATGTACACATTCAGAGATATATGTATTTTTCCTGTCCTTTGTGACGTCACCAAATGAAACACACTCAACATAACTGTCCCTTAACTTCTCTAGGATAGGGGGCAGCATTTTCACGTTTGGATGAAAAGCATACCCAAATTCAACTGCCAGCTACTCATCCCCAGAAGATAAGATATGCATATTGTTAGTAGATTTGGATAGAAAACACTCTGAAGTTTCTAAAACTGTTTGAATCATGTCTGTGAGTATAACAGAACTTATTTAGCAGGCGAAACCCCGAGGACAAACCATTCCGAAATGTTTTTTGAGGTCACTCTCTTTTCAATGAATTTTCATTGGGAATACAGATTTCTAATTGACCTTCTTGCAGATCCTACCGCTTCCACTGGATGTCAACAGTCTTTAGAAATTGTTTGAGGGTTTTTCCTTTGTGTAATGAAGAAGTACGGCCATTTTGAATCAGGGTCACTTGTTGTGTCCTGTTTTTAGAGGCGCATGAGCACAAGGCTAGCTACAGTTTGTTTTAATCCTGTATTGAACACAGATCATCCCGTCTTCAATTTTATTGATTATTTACGTTAAAAAAATACCAAAAGTTCTATTACAAAAGTAGTTTGAAATATTTTGGAAAAGTTTACAGGTAACTTTTAAGATATTTTGTAGTCAAGATTCACAAGTTGGAACCGGTGTTTTTCTGGATCAAACGCGCCAAATAAATGGACATTTTGGATATATATCGACAGAATTAATCGAACAAAAGGACCATTTGTGATGTTTATGGGACATATTGGAGTGCCAACAACAGAAGCTCGTCAAAGGTAAGGCATGAATTATATTTTTATTTCTGCGTTTTGTGTCGCGCCTGCAGTGTTGAAATATGCTTCTCTCTCTTTGTTACTATGGTGCTAACTCAGATAATAGCATCGTTTGCTTTCGCCGAAAAGCCTATTTGAATTCTGACATGTTGGCTGGATTCACAACCAGTGTAGCTTTAATTTGGTATCTTTCATGTGTGATTTAATGAAAGTTTGATTTTTACAGTAATTTATTTGAATATGGCGCTCTGCATTTTCTCTGGCTTTTGGCCAAGTGAGACAGTAGCGTCCCGCCTAAACTCAGATTTTTGGATATGAATATGAACTTTACCGAACAAAACATACATGTATTGTGTAACATGAAGTCCTATGAGTGTCATCTGATGAAGATCATCAAAGGTTAGTGATTAATTGTATCTCTATTTCTGCTTTTTGTTACTACTCTCTTTGGCTGGAAAAATGGCTATGTTTTTCTGTGGCTATGTACTGACCTAACATAATCGTTTGGTGTGCTTTCGCCGTAAATCCTTTTTGAAATCAGACATGTTGGCTGGATTCACAACAAGTGTAGCTTTCATTTGTTATCTTTCATGTGTGAAAGTTTGATTTTTATAGTAATTCTTTTGAATTTGGCACTCTGCATTTTTACTGGCTTTTGGCCAGGTGGGACCACATATCCCAGAGAAGTTAAGTGTCCACGGACCCTTCCCACATTCAAGTGGACATATAGTTTCATTTTCCCATTTTCCCATCGGCCACATGAAATCCTTTGTTCATTCTGTGGTCTATCTCTCTGCATGAAAAGGGGAAGAGAGTCTCCGCCAGGAATTTACGACCTGAGATAACAGAACCTGGGTGTAGGAGAGAGTGAGAGAGAGAAGCCACGATCTACACCCAGAAAGGGCCACGTCATGACAGGAGCGAAGGCCATGCTGTGGAGGGTAGCATCCTGCATACGTACCTGCCGAAAAATCCAAGTTTATCAAACTCCTAATCTATCCTTTTGTAAAAAAATAAAATAATGAAAAATGCGAGATCTCACATGCAGCTGTCTCTCTCTCTCTGTGTGAGTAACTTTCTATTTAGTTATCTATACTTTTACTCAAGTATGACAATTGGGTACTTTTTCCACCACTGCCATTTTTAGCTTTGAGTCTCTACCTTTATCCAAAATAAAAAAACACAATTTCAAATTTTGCTACATAAGATTGAATTGAGCCCGGTCGGAAACATATGAAAACACCATTGGTGGTGTGCTATGTATACACAATGCCTTTTAGCAACGTGCATAGCTATTCTGCTTGAGCCAGTCAATTATGACGTGTGTGACACTTTACATACATTTTCTCTAATACCTGTCTAGCTGCTCTTATCTTATGTTACACAGAACGATGTTACATTGTAAATTGTTACACTGTACATTGTTACACAGCATGTTGCTACACAGTTCTATGTTGCTACACAGCTAGTTGTTACAGAGTACATTGTTACACAGTATATTGTTACACAGTTCTATGTTGCTACACAGCTAGTTGTTACAGAGTACATTGTTACACAGTACATTGCTACACAGCAAGTTGTTACACAGTACATTGTTACACAGTACATTGTTACACAGCAAGTTGTTACACAGTATATTGGTACACAGTACATTGTTACACAGCAAGTTGTTACACAGTATATTGGTACACAGTACATTGTTACACAGCAAGTTGTTACACAGTACATTGTTACACAGTACATTGTTACACAGTACATTGGTACACAGTATATTGGTACACAGTACATTGGTACACAGTACATTGTTACACAGCAAGTTGTTACACAGTACATTGTTACACAGTACATTGTTACACAGTACATTGTTACACAGTACATTGGTACACAGTACATTGGTACACAGTACATTGGTACACAGTACATTGGTACACAGTACATTGTTACACAGTACATTGGTACACAGTACATTGGTACACAGTACATTGTTACACAGTACATTGTTACACAGTACATTGGTACACAGTACATTGTTACACAGTACATTGGTACACAGTACATTGTTACACAGTACATTGGTACACAGTACATTGTTACACAGTACATTGGTACACAGTACATTGTTACACAGTACATTGTTACACAGTACATTGGTACACAGTACATTGGTACACATTACGTTGTGATGTATACTAAACCCTATTGGTTTATGTTTGCAATCCAAGCATTTCAATGTTCTATTGGGTAAGTGACATTTGGGCAATATGGAAATGAGACTGTGAAAGTGCAGACAAGGTGAGTCCAGTCCACTAGCTGAATCGGACCAACTCTGTCATTAGTGGAATGACAAGCAAATAATGGAAAACCTGCTGAAGGAAACTGTTGCCAAAGCACTGACAAGAAAGGGAAAGGGAAAGGGGGATACCTAGGCTGTTGTCCAACTGAATATATTCAACTGAAATGTGTCTTAGGCGCCTGGGGAACAGTGGGTCCATTGTTGCTTCGAGAAATGTAATGGTTCACTCATTAAATATCTCATAAAAAGGTGTTGCTTTGATATCCTAATCAGTCGTCACCCTCAGGATGGGTTTGACTTTTCATCAATATCTAATGAAAATGTCTGTTAGATGTCAATCTTTAGAGTGCACAGGGAGGCAATAGGAATTCTGCCAAGAAGCTTGTGTGTTCTTGGCCAAAACAATCTTTACACCTTCAACACAGCGTAAACAACATGAGAGAAATTGTGTGACAGAAAAAAAACATACCTACAGCTCCCAGATGAACTCGAGCTACTCAAAGACATTGATTTTTACAGTTTAACAGTCTAAACATTTGCAATTAAGATTTACCTGGAAAGCTTGGCGACGGGTGTAGCTCAGTTGGTAGAGCATGACAGTTCCAACACCAGGGATGTGGGATCAATTCCCACAGTGTACCAGTATGAACATGTATGCACTCACTACTGTAAGTTTCTCTGGAGAAGAGTGTCTGCTAAATTACAGAAATATCAAACCCAATAGAATTAGCTTTATCATAAACAGGAAACATTTAGAAATCCTCTCAGGAGTGGAGATGACTGCCAACACGGCTTATTCTGCTAATGTGGAGACAACCTTTAGCAAGACAAAGACCCAGACAATAGTACTACCTGACACTCCAGATTGTCCAGACCTAGCTGTTGGGGTGATGTTAGGTGCACCATACCCTAATCTGTCCCATCAGACCCCTCCCCCTTACCAGACCCGAGTTTCCCCTAATGTGAGATCCACCATACCCCAGCCTCCCCTCTCCACATTGTCCCACCATACCCTAATCTGTCCCATCAGACCCCTCCCCCTTACCAGACCCGAGTTTCCCCTAAAGTGAGATCCACCATACCCCAGCCTCCCCTCTCCACATTGTCCCACCATACCCTAATCTGTCCCATCAGACCCTAGCCTTCCCTCTCCACACTGTCCCATCAGACCCCAGCCTTCCCTCTCCACACTGTCCCATCAGACCCTAGCCTTCCCTCTCCACACTGTCCCATCAGACCCCAGCCTTCCCTCTCCACACTGTCCCACCAGACCCTAGCCTTCCCTCTCCACACTGTCCCATCAGACCCCAGCCTTCCCTCTCCACACTGTCCCACCAGACCCCAGCCTTCCCTCTCCACACTGTCCCATCAGACCCCAGCCTTCCCTCTCCACACTGTCCGTTCAGACCCTAGCCTTCCCTCTCCACACTGTCCCACCAGACCCCAGCCTTCCCTCTCCACACTGTCCCACCAGACCCCAGCCTTCCCTCTCCACACTGTCCCACCAGACCCCAGCCTTCCCTCTCCACACTGTCCCACCAGACCCCAGCCTTCCCTCTCCACACTGTCCCACCAGACCCCAGCCTTCCCTCTCCACATTGTCCCACCAGACCCCAGCCTTCCCTCTCCACACTGTCCCACCAGACCCCAGCCTTCCCTCTCCACACTGTCCCACCAGACCCCAGCCTTCCCTCTCCACACTGTCCCACCAGACCCCAGCCTTCCCTCTCCACATTGTCCCACCAGACCCCAGCCTTCCCTCTCCACACTGTCCCACCAGACCCCAGCCTTCCCTCTCCACACTGTCCCACAAGACCCCAGCCTCCCGTCTCCACATTGTCCCACCAGACCCTAGTCTTCCCTCTCCACACTGTCCCACCAGACCCCAGCCTTCCCTCTCCACACTGTCCCACCAGACCCCCGCCTTCCCTCTCCACACTGTCCCACAAGACCCCAGCCTCCCGTCTCCAAATTGTCCCACCAGACCCTAGTCTTCCCTCTCCACACTGTCCCACCAGACCCTAGCCTTCCCTCTCCACACTGTCCCACCAGACTGCAGCCTCCCCTCTCCACACTGTCCCACCAGACCCCAGCCTCCCGTCTCCACACTGTCCCACCAGACCCCAGCCTCCCCTCTCCACACTGTCCCACCAGACTGCAGCCTCCCCTCTCCACACTGTCCCACCAGACCCCAGCCTCCCCTCTCCACACTGCCCCACTGCCCCACCAGACTCCAGCCCCCCCTCTCCACACTGTCCCACCAGACCCCAGCCTTCCCTCTCCACACTGTCCCACCAGATCCCAGCCTTCCCTCGCCACACTGTCCCACCAGACCCCAGCCCCCGCTGTCCCACCAGACCCCAGCCTTCCCTCTCCACACTGTCCCACCAGACCCCAGCCTTCCCTCGCCACACTGTCCCACCAGACCCCAGCCTTCGATCCCAGCGTCCACTGTCCCACCAGACCCCAGCCTTCCCTCTCCATACTGTCCCAATAGACCCCAGTCTTCCCTCGCCACACTGTCCCACCAGACCCCAGCCTTCCCTCTCCACATTGTCCCACCAGACCCCAGCGTCCACTGTCCCACTAGACCCCAGCCTTCCCTCTCCGCACTGTCCCACCAGAACCCAGCCTTCTTTCTCCACACTGTCCCACCAGACCCCAGCCTTCCCTCGCCACAATGTCCCACCAGACCCCAGCCTTCCCTCTCCACACTGTCCCACCAGACCCCAGCCTCCCCTCTCCACACTGTCCCACCAGACCCCAGATTCCACTGTCCCACCAGACCCCAGCCTCCCGTCTCCACACTGTCCCACCAGACCCCAGCCTCCCGTCTCCACACTGTCCCACCAGACCCCAGGCTTCCCTCGCCACACTGTCCCACCAGACCCCAGCCTTCCCTCTCCACACTGTCCCACCAGACCCCAGCCTCCCCTCTCCACACTGTCCCACCAGACCCCAGTCTCCACTGTCCCACCAGACCCCAGTCTCCACTGTCCCACCAGACCCCAGCCTCCCATCTCCACACTGTCCCACCAGACCCCAGCCTCCCGTCTCCACACTGTCCCACCAGACCCCAGCCTCCCGTCTCTACACTGTCCCACCAGACCCCAGCCTCCCCTTTCCACACTGTCCCACCAGACCCCAGCCTTCCCTCTCCACACTGTCCCACCAGACCCCAGCCTCCCCTCTCCACACTGTCCCACCAGACCCCAGCCTCCCGTCTCCACACTGTCCCACCAGACCCCAGACCCCCCTCACCACACTGTCCCATCAGACCCCAGACTCCCGTCTCCACACTGTCCCACCAGACCCCAGCCCCCCCTCGCCACACTGTCCCATCAGACCCCAGCCTCCCCTCTCCACACTGTCCCACCAGACCCCAGCCCCCCCTCTCCACACTGTCCCACCAGACCCCAGCCTCCCCTCGCCACACTGCCCCACCAGACCCCAGCCTTCCCTCGCCACACTGTCCCACCAGACCCCAGCCTCCCCTCTCCACACTGTCCCACCAGACCCCAGCCTCCCCTCGCCACACTGCCCCACCAGACCCCAGCCTCCCCTCGCCACACTGTCCCACCAGACCCCAGCCTCCCCTCTCCACACTGTCCCACCAGACCCCAGACCCCCCTCTCCACACTGCCCCACCAGACCCCAGCCTTCCCTCTCCACACTGTCCCACCAGACCCCAGCCTCCCCTTTCCACACTGTCCCACCAGACCCCAGTCTCCACTGTCCCACCAGACCCCAGCCTCCCCTTTCCACACTGTCCCACCAGACCCCAGTCTCCACTGCCCCACCAGACCCCAGCCTCCCCTCGCCACACTGCCCCACCAGACCCCAGCCTCCCCTTTCCACACTGTCCCACCAGACCCCAGCCTCCCCTTTCCACACTGTCCCACCAGACCCCAGTCTCCACTGCCCCACCAGACCCCAGCCTCCCCTCGCCACACTGTCCCACCAGACCCCAGCCTTCCCTTTCCACACTGTCCCACCAGACCCCAGTCTCCACTGCCCCACCAGACCCCAGCCTCCCCTCGCCACACTGTCCCACCAGACCCCAGCCTCCCCTCGCCACACTGTCCCACCAGACTCCAGCCTTCCCTCGCCACACTGCCCCACCATGGCTCACATCAACACCATCATGCCAGAAAACCTAGACCCACTCCAATTCGCATACCGCCCCAACAGATCCACAGATGACTCAATCTCACTCCACACTGCCCTTTCCCACCTGGACAAAAGGAACAGCTATGTGAGAATGCTGTTCAGCTCAGCGTTCAACACCATACCCCCGCCCTACCGTCCACCCACTATCCCACCAGATCCCACCCTGCGCTCCACTATCCATTTAATCAAGTCCCAATCCCTGAAAACCGCACTTAAAAATATATGGCAAATATAAATGAAATTGGATGGTGTTCAGAGATAGATGGGAAGGGTTGACTGTAGCTGAAGGATGGGACTAAAAACAAACTAAATATAACTAATGTTAAATATACTGTGTCCCTAAAATGTATATAGTATATATAAACTGGAAGTAGAAGTGTCGTTATCCTCTAGTTTACTTCAATTAGGGGAGGGATGGTAGGGCCAGGGGAAAATAATAAAGGAAAATATTAAATAGAAACTATATGGGGGACTGGAAATGATGCAGACAGCTACTTTGATAGAAGCTACAATGTATCTGCTAATCTATCTATTACAGCTCATCTACCCCACCAAAATAACAAATCAATTAAAAAAGCCTCAATCTCTCAGAGGCGTGATAAATGTTGCTGCCAAGTTGTATAAATTGGGGATCAATGATAATTGATTTCCCAGTCTGATACATTTATTAAGGTGAGCTCCATTTGCTTACTTGTTCCATCTATCAGCCCCCAGCCTGTTCCATCTATCAGCCAGCTGCCTGGTCCCAGTCCCCAAGAGATCGATCCAGCCCACTGCTGACTAACCACACCACTTTGGTAGCAACTATCGGTCTTAGGAATTTAATTACAATGAAATAATTGCCCAGCACTGTCAAGGCAGATTCGACACGCATGGAGGCAGCAGTTAATTTTTTCATTTTGGAGCAGACTGAAGAGGTCTCGGGCATAATCTGTTAACCACATGATATGTGTTATTGTGTGTTCAGACAGTCCAGAAATTGAATTTCCCATAATAGCAGAATAAATTGGTTCCGGAGTGTCAGCTCCTGTCATAGAAGGTGATATTCCAGTCCAGATTAAACCTGTCATCCAGTCATAGAAGGTGATATTCCAGTCCAGATTAAACCTGTCATTCTGTCATAGAAGGTGATTGTAACGGTGCGTAGAGTGATGGGTGTGGAGTCAGGTGCAAAGAGCAGAGGATTCGGGAAAAAAACACTTTATTCCGTACAATACCGCGCACAACGAGGGTGACGCCGAACACAGGCGTAAACACTCCAAACATAATGCACTACACAGGTACATAAACTGTACAGCGGACAAAAAACAGAGACAGTCCTAATACCACCTACAGCAAAACAATCCCGCACGAACACAAGCGGGCTAACTGAATTTAAATAACCCAACCCAAAACCCCAAGCAAGGAACAGGTGAAACCAATTAGACCCAACAAAACGAAAAGGGAAAAAAGGATCGGTAGCAGCTAGTAGACCGGCGACGACGACCGCCGAGCGCCACCCGAACGGGAAGGGGAGCCACCTTCGGTGATATTCGTGACAGTGATATTCAAGTCCATATTAAACCTGTCATCCTGTCATAGGAGGTGATATTTCAGTCCAGATTAAACCTGCCATTCTGAAGGGAAGGGAATCAAAGGGGATTATTTAATCTCAGACTTGGTGGCCCCTTCATGTCTTTCTTAAAGTGATGGCACAGACATGGGCTTGTACATTGAGAACCAGGAATCATGAATGGGGAAGATAATATTTTCAGAACTCAGCCTAGCATTTTTCTCAGATGTTTTGTGTGCCTTGCATCTAGGATGAACCGTATGCAATATGACATTTATATCTAAAAATTACAATTTCTGATGGGGTTAAATGTATATTGCGCACTTGCAATCAAATACGGTGGCAGGGGTTTATATATATATATAGACATTACTGTCTGGTGGAACATATAGACATTACTGTCTGGTTGAACATATAGACATTACTGTCTGGTTGAACATACAGACATTACTGTCTGGTTGAACATACAGACATTACTGTCTGGTTGAACATATAGACATTACTGTCTGGTTGAACATACAGACATTACTGTCTGGTTGAACATACAGACATTACTGTCTGGTTGAACATACAGACATTACTGTCTGGTTGAACATACAGACATTACTGTCTGGTTGAACATACAGACATTACTGTCTGGTTGAACATACAGACATTACTGTCTGGTTGAACATACAGACATTACTGTCTGGTTGAACATACAGACATTACTGTCTGGTTGAACATACAGACATTACTGTCTGGTTGATTTGCAGAATTTGCTGTTGTTCTGGGATTGATTTGCACTTTTCGCACCAAAGTACATTCATCTCTAGGAGACAGAACGCGTCTCCTTCCTGATCGGTATGACGACTGAGTGGTCCCATGGTGTTTATACTTGCCTACCATTGTTTGTACAGATGAACGTGGTACCTTCAGGCATTTGGAAATTGCTCCCAAGGATGAACCAGACTTGTGGAGGTCTACAATTTTTTTCTGAGGTCTTGGCTGATTTCTTTTGATTTTCCCATGATGTCAAGAAAAGAGGCACTGAGTTTGAAGGTAGGCCTTGAAATACATCCACAGGTGCACCTCCAAATGACTCAAAATATGTAAATTAGCCTATCAGAAGCTTCTAAAGCCATGACATCATTTTCTGGAATTTTCCAAGCTGTTTAAAGGCACAGTCAACTTAGTGTAGGTAAACTTCTAACCCACTGGAATTGTGATACAGTGAATTATATGTGAAATAATCTGTCTGTTTTGTTGGAAAAATTACTTGTGTCATGTACAAAGTAGATGTCCAAAACTATAGTTTGTTAACAAGAAATGTGTGGACTGGTTGAAAAACGAGTTTTAATGACTCCAACCTAAGTGTATGTAAACTTCCGACTTCAACTGTACCTACTGAGAGGAGAGGGCCTCCCAGTACACTGTCCTTACCTACTGAGAGGAGAGGGCCTCCCAGTACACTGTCCTTACCTACAGAGAGGAGAGGGCCTCCCAGTACACTGTCCTTACCTACTGAGAGGAGAGGGCCTCCCAGTACACTGTCCTTACCTACTGAGAGGAGAGGACCTCCACAGTACACTGTCCTTACCTACTGAGAGGAGAGGACCTCCACAGTACACTGTCCTTACCTACAGAGAGGAGAGGGCCTCCCAGTACACTGTCCTTACCTACTGAGAGGAGAGGGCCTCCCCAGTACACTGTCCTTACCTACTGAGAGGAGAGGGCCTCCACAGTACACTGTCCTTACCTACAGAGAGGAGAGGGCCTCCCAGTACACTGTCCTTACCTACTGAGAGGAGAGGGCCTCCCCAGTACACTGTCCTTACCTACTGAGAGGAGAGGGCCTCCACAGTACACTGTCCTTACCTACTGAGAGGAGAGGGCCTCCACATTACACTGTCCTTACCTACTGAGAGGAGAGGGCCTCCCAGTACACTGTCCTTACCTACTGAGAGGAGAGGACCTCCACAGTACACTGTCCTTACCTACTGAGAGGAGAGGGCCTCCCAGTACACTGTCCTTACCTACTGAGAGGAGAGGGCCTCCCAGTACACTGTCCTTACCTACTGAGAGGAGAGGGCCTCCCAGTACACTGTCCTTACCTACTGAGAGGAGAGGACCTCCATAGTACACTGTCCTTACCTACTGAGAGGAGAGGGCCTCCACAGTACACGGTCCTTACCTACTGAGAGGAGAGGACCTCCCAGTACACTGTCCTTACCTACAGAGAGGAGAGGGCCTCCCAGTACACTGTCCTTACCTACTGAGAGGAGAGGGCCTCCACAGTACACTGTCCTTACCTACTGAGAGGAGAGGGCCTCCCAGTACACTGTCCTTACCTACTGAGAGGAGAGGGCCTCCACAGTACACGGTCCTTACCTACTGAGAGGAGAGGGCCTCCCAGTACACTGTCCTTACCTACAGAGAGGAGAGGGCCGAGGACATTACACTGTGGAGGCCCTGCTCAGCCCTCTCCTCTCATTTTATAAGGACTGGGCACTGGGGAGGTCTTACACGGCCCTCTCCCTCAGCCAATCTCAGTGGGTCAGTAGTCTTCCTGTAAGGGTAACGGTGAGGGACATTTATCGTTCCAGTAATTAATTTAGTCCAGTCCTAGGTCACAGCTTCCTACATCTTCAGCTCGGACTGGTCACCATCCCAAATTGCACCCTATTTCCTATGTAGTGCACTAATTTTAATAGAGCCCTGGTCAAATGTAGTGCACTAATTTTAATAGAGCCCCGATCAAATGTAGTGCACTATTACTGGGAATTGGTTGCCACTTGGGGTGCATCTTGGGAGTGGAGCGCATCATCAACAACTGTATTTACATCTAGCTGGAGAAGACAGGACGCTGGGGGAGGGAGACGGAGGGACTGTATAGACTCAGGGCTCTAAAGAGGTGGTGTAGTCTGAGCCTCCAGAGAGGTGGTTCATGAAATACGAGCAACAATAAGGAGAGCATTAGTGTTATCAATCCATTAACCCCTCATCACCATGGCAATGTCTGCTTATGGCTCGTCACCATGGCGAAATAATGCCTGCTTATGGCTCGTCACCATGGTGGAATAATGCTGTGGTAATGTCTACTCGTGGCTCGTCACCATGGTGAAATAATGTCTGCTTATGGCTCGTCACCATGGTGAAATAATGCTGTGATAATGTTGGCTCATGGCTCGTCACCATGGTGAAATAATGTCTGCTTATGGCTCGTCACCATGGTGAAATAATGTCTGCTTATGGCTCGTCACCATGGTGAAATAATGCTGTGATAATGTTGGCTCATGGCTCGTCACCATGGTGAAATAATGTCTGCTTATTGCTCGTCACCATGGTGAAATAATGTCTGCTTATGGCTTGTCACCATGGTGAAATAATGCTGTGATAATGTCTGCTCGTGGCTCGTCACCATGGTGAAATAATGTCTGCTTATTGCTCGTCACCATGGTGAAATAATGTCTGCTTATGGCTTGTCACCATGGTGAAATAATGCTGTGATAATGTCTGCTCGTGGCTCGTCACCATGGTGAAATAATGTCTGCTTATGGCTCGTCACCATGGTGGAATAATGTCTGCTTATGGCTCGTCACCATGGTGAAATAATGTCTGCTTATGGCTCGTCACCATGGTGAAATAATGCTGTGATAATGTCTGCTCGTGGGTCGTCACCATGGTGAAATAATGTCTGCTTATGGCTCGTCACCATGGTGGAATAATGTCTGCTTATGGCTCGTCACCATGGTGGAATAATGTCTGCTTATGGCTCGTCACCGTGGTGAAATAATGCTGTGATAATGTCTGCTCGTGGCTCGTCACCATGGTGAAATAATGCCTGCTTATGGCTCGTCACCATGGTGGAATAATGTCTGCTTATGGCTCGTCACCATGGTGGAATAATGCTGTGATAATTTCTGCTAATGGCTCGTCACCATGGTGAAATAATGCTGTGGTAATGTCTACTCGTGGCTCGTCACCATGGTGAAATAATGTCTGCTTATGGCTCGTCACCATGGTGAAATAATGCTGTGATAATGTTGGCTCATGGCTCGTCACCATGGTGAAATAATGCCTGCTTATGGCTCGTCACCATGGTGAAATAATGTCTGCTTATGGCTCGTCACCATGGTGAAATAATGTCTGCTTATGGCTCGTCACCATGGTGAAATAATGCTGTGATAATGTTGGCTCATGGCTCGTCACCATGGTGAAATAATGTCTGCTTATGGCTCGTCACCATGGTGAAATAATGTCTGCTTATGGCTCGTCACCATGGTGAAATAATGTCTGCTTATGGCTCGTCACCATGGTGAAATAATGTCTGCTAATTGCTCGTCACCATGGTGAAATAATGCTGTGATAATGTCTGCTTATGGCTCGTCACCATGGTGAAATAATGTCTGCTTATGGCTCGTCACCATGGTGAAATAATGCTGTGGTAATGTTGGCTCATGGCTCGTCAGCATGGTGAAATAATGTCTGCTTATGGCTCGTCACCATGGTGAAATAATGTCTGCTTATTGCTCGTCACCATGGTGAAATAATGCTGTGATAATGTCTGCTTATGGCTCGTCACCATGGTGAAATAATGTCTGCTCATGGCTCGTCACCATGGTGAAATAATGTTGTGGTAATGTCTGCTTATGTTTCTCAATGGGGATGCTTTTGGATCTGGCTTTGAAACTACACCATCTCACACATTTTAAACCTTGGAAAATGGAATTCCTTCAGGTCATTAGTTCAACTCCTGAGTAGAGGAGTGCTATGTGGGGGGCTCCAGAGTGGAGTAGGGGTCTAAGACTGCATCTCAGTGCTATGTGGGGGGCTCCAGAGTGGAGTAGGGGTCTAAGACTGCATCTCAGTGCTATGTGGGAGGCTCCAGAGTGGAGTAGGGGTCTAAGACTGCATCTCAGTGCTATGTGGGGGGCTCCAGAGTGGAGTAGGGGTCTAAGACACTGCATCTCAGTGCTATGTGGGGGGCTCCAGAGTGGAGTAGGGGTTTCAGAGTAAGTTCTGCAAATTAAAAAAGGTCAAAGTTGCTTTAATATACTTGCAGTCAACCCCTAGTGATGTAACTGCCTACGTCAACACCTTCTACTCATGAGACCAAGCCCATGCATATACAGTTATAGTAACTTGCAGGAGAAAAAGTTTTTTCTAAGGGCTCAGCAGTAATTTTCCACTCCCCAAGTTGCTTTATAGTGGTATGGCTGACTTGTCTCTTATCTCTTTCACTCCCCTGTGTCTATGAATCTCTTTTAGCCTTGAGACGCTTTCTCACAGACACCCTGTTTTGACTGCAATAACTCACACAGCTCTCAGACCTTTTCTATAAGGACAGAGACTTGAAAATAACTGTGGAACAGTATTAAACCTTATAATGCAAATGTATATATTGTTAATCTGTAGTCCAGGATCCTATACATGTAGTGGGGGAGGGTCTTATAGCCCCTCCCCTTCTATTAATACAACATTAGCATTATCAATTGTTATAATACATCAAACATTTGGTGCAGCCCCTATCATGACCCCAAGGTGAACCCCATCAGTGGTCAGATGGGATAGGATAGCCACCTGCTGCTGCCTTGGTGGTCAGATGGGATAGGATAGCCACCTGCTGCTGCCTTGGTGGTCAGATGGGATAGGATAGCCACCTGCTGCTGCCTTGGTGGTCAGATGGGATAGGATAGCCACCTGCTACTGCCTTGGTGGTCAGATGGGATAGGATAGCCACCTGCTGCTGCCTTGGTGGTCAGATGGGATAGGATAGCCACCTGCTGCTGGCTTGGTGGTCAGATGGGATAGGATAGCCACCTGCTACTGCCTTGGTGGTCAGATGGGATAGGATAGCCACCTGCTGCTGCCTTGGTGGTCAGATGGGATAGGATAGCCACCTGCTGCTGCCTTGGTGGTCAGATGGGATAGGATAGCCACCTGCTGCTGGCTTGGTGGTCAGATGGGATAGGATAGCCACCTGCTACTGCCTTGGTGGTCAGATGGGATAGCATAGCCACTTGCTGCTGCCTTTTGTTGACACGGTCTCCTTCATGGTTGAACACTGTTTTGGGATTTGCATGTAGATCAAACAAAAGGTAATCAAAGAGCATCTCTAAACAGCTAATTAATACAGAACAGACCTCTCCCCTGTCTTAGATCTAGGGTTTCTCCCAGTACAGAGCAGCAGGAGAACAGCCTTGTCTTATTTATTAGGGTTTCTCCCAGTGCAGAGCAGCAGGAGAACAGACCTGTATTATTTATTAGGGTTTCTCCCAGTACAGAGCAGCAGGAGAACAGACCTGTATTATTTATTAGGGTTTCTCCCAGTACAGAGCAGCAGGAGAACAGACCTGTATTATTTATTAGGGTTTCTCCCAGTACAGAGCAGCAGGAGAACAGACCTGTCTTATTTATTAGGGTTTCTCCCAGTGCAGAGCAGCAGGAGAACAGACCTGTATTATTTATTAGGGTTTCTCCCAGTGCAGAGCAGCAGGAGAACAGACCTGTATTATTTATTAGGGTTTCTCCCAGTGCAGAGCAGCAGGAGAACAGACCTGTATTATTTATTAGGGTTTCTCCCAGTGCAGAGATGCAGGAGAACAGACCTGTATTATTTATTAGGGTTTCTCCCAGTGCAGAGCAGCAGGAGAACAGACCTGTATTATTTATTAGGGTTTCTCCCAGTGCAGAGCAGCAGGAGAACAGACCTGTATTATTTATTAGGGTTTCTCCCAGTACAGAGCAGCAGGAGAACAGACCTGTATTATTTATTAGGGTTTCTCCCAGTACAGAGCAGCAGGAGAACAGACCTGTATTATTTATTAGGGTTTCTCCCAGTACAGAGCAGCAGGAGAACAGACCTGTCTTATTTATTAGGGTTTCTCCCAGTGCAGAGCAGCAGGAGAACAGACCTGTATTATTTATTAGGGTTTCTCCCAGTGCAGAGCAGCAGGAGAACAGACCTGTATTATTTATTAGGGTTTCTCCCAGTGCAGAGATGCAGGAGAACAGACCTGTATTATTTATTAGGGTTTCTCCCAGTGCAGAGCAGCAGGAGAACAGACCTGTATTATTTATTAGGGTTTCTCCCAGTACAGAGCAGCAGGAGAACAGACCTGTATTATTTATTAGGGTTTCTCCCAGTGCAGAGATGCAGGAGAACAGACCTGTATTATTTATTAGGGTTTCTCCCAGTGCAGAGCAGCAGGAGAACAGACCTGTATTATTTATTAGGGTTTCTCCCAGTGCAGAGCAGCAGGAGAACAGACCTGTATTATTTATTAGGGTTTCTCCCAGTGCAGAGATGCAGGAGAACAGACCTGTATTATTTATTAGGGTTTCTCCCAGTGCAGAGATGCAGGAGAACAGACCTGTATTATTTATTAGGGTTTCTCCCAGTGCAGAGCAGCAGGAGAACAGACCTGTATTATTTATTAGGGTTTCTCCCAGTGCAGAGCAGCAGGAGAACAGACCTGTATTATTTATTAGGGTTTCTCCCAGTACAGAGCAGCAGGAGAACAGACCTGTATTATTTATTAGGGTTTCTCCCAGTGCAGAGATGCAGGAGAACAGACCTGTATTATTTATTAGGGTTTCTCCCAGTGCAGAGCAGCAGGAGAACAGACCTGTATTATTTATTAGGGTTTCTCCCAGTGCAGAGCAGCAGGAGAACAGACCTGTATTATTTATTAGGGTTTCTCCCAGTACAGAGCAGCAGGAGAACAGACCTGTATTATTTATTAGGGTTTCTCCCAGTACAGAGATGCAGGAGAACAGACCTGTATTATTTATTAGGGTTTCTCCCAGTGCAGAGCAGCAGGAGAACAGACCTGTATTATTTATTAGGGTTTCTCCCAGTACAGAGCAGCAGGAGAACAGACCTGTATTATTTATTAGGGTTTCTCCCAGTGCAGAGCAGCAGGAGAACAGACCTGTATTATTTATTAGGGTTTCTCCCAGTACAGAGCAGCAGGAGAACAGACCTGTATTATTTATTAGGGTTTCTCCCAGTGCAGAGCAGCAGGAGAACAGACCTGTATTATTTATTAGGGTTTCTCCCAGTGCAGAGATGCAGGAGAACAGACCTGTATTATTTATTAGGGTTTCTCCCAGTGCAGAGCAGCAGGAGAACAGACCTGTATTATTTATTAGGGTTTCTCCCAGTGCAGAGATGCAGGAGAACAGACCTGTATTATTTATTAGGGTTTCTCCCAGTACAGAGCAGCAGGAGAACAGACCTGTATTATTTATTAGGGTTTCTCCCAGTACAGAGCAGCAGGAGAACAGACCTGTATTATTTATTAGGGTTTCTCCCAGTACAGAGATGCAGGAGAACAGACCTGTATTATTTATTAGGGTTTCTCCCAGTACAGAGCAGCAGGAGAACAGACCTGTATTATTTATTAGGGTTTCTCCCAGTGCAGAGCAGCAGGAGAACAGACCTGTATTATTTATTAGGGTTTCTCCCAGTGCAGAGATGCAGGAGAACAGACCTGTATTATTTATTAGGGTTTCTCCCAGTGCAGAGCAGCAGGAGAACAGACCTGTATTATTTATTAGGGTTTCTCCCAGTGCAGAGCAGCAGGAGAACAGACCTGTATTATTTATTAGGGTTTCTCCCAGTGCAGAGCAGCAGGAGAACAGACCTGTATTATTTATTAGGGTTTCTCCCAGTGCAGAGATGCAGGAGAACAGACCTGTATTATTTATTAGGGTTTCTCCCAGTGCAGAGCAGCAGGAGAACAGACCTGTATTATTTATTAGGGTTTCTCCCAGTGCAGAGATGCAGGAGAACAGACCTGTATTATTTATTAGGGTTTCTCCCAGTGCAGAGCAGCAGGAGAACAGACCTGTATTATTTATTAGGGTTTCTCCCAGTGCAGAGATGCAGGAGAACAGACCTGTATTATTTATTAGGGTTTCTCCCAGTGCAGAGATGCAGGAGAACAGACCTGTATTATTTATTAGGGTTTCTCCCAGTACAGAGCAGCAGGAGAACAGACCTGTATTATTTATTAGGGTTTCTCCCAGTGCAGAGCAGCAGGAGAACAGACCTGTATTATTTATTAGGGTTTCTCCCAGTGCAGAGATGCAGGAGAACAGACCTGTATTATTTATTAGGGTTTCTCCCAGTGCAGAGCAGCAGGAGAACAGACCTGTATTATTTATTAGGGTTTCTCCCAGTGCAGAGCAGCAGGAGAACAGACCTGTATTATTTATTAGGGTTTCTCCCAGTACAGAGCAGCAGGAGAACAGACCTGTATTATTTATTAGGGTTTCTCCCAGTGCAGAGATGCAGGAGAACAGACCTGTATTATTTATTAGGGTTTCTCCCAGTGCAGAGCAGCAGGAGAACAGACCTGTATTATTTATTAGGGTTTCTCCCAGTGCAGAGCAGCAGGAGAACAGACCTGTATTATTTATTAGGGTTTCTCCCAGTACAGAGCAGCAGGAGAACAGACCTGTATTATTTATTAGGGTTTCTCCCAGTACAGAGATGCAGGAGAACAGACCTGTATTATTTATTAGGGTTTCTCCCAGTGCAGAGCAGCAGGAGAACAGACCTGTATTATTTATTAGGGTTTCTCCCAGTACAGAGCAGCAGGAGAACAGACCTGTATTATTTATTAGGGTTTCTCCCAGTGCAGAGCAGCAGGAGAACAGACCTGTCTTATTTATTAGGGTTTCTCCCAGTGCAGAGATGCAGGAGAACAGACCTGTATTATTTATTAGGGTTTCTCCCAGTACAGAGCAGCAGGAGAACAGACCTGTATTATTTATTAGGGTTTCTCCCAGTACAGAGCAGCAGGAGAACAGACCTGTATTATTTATTAGGGTTTCTCCCAGTACAGAGATGCAGGAGAACAGACCTGTATTATTTATTAGGGTTTCTCCCAGTGCAGAGCAGCAGGAGAACAGACCTGTATTATTTATTAGGGTTTCTCCCAGTGCAGAGATGCAGGAGAACAGACCTGTATTATTTATTAGGGTTTCTCCCAGTGCAGAGCAGCAGGAGAACAGACCTGTATTATTTATTAGGGTTTCTCCCAGTACAGAGCAGCAGGAGAACAGACCTGTATTATTTATTAGGGTTTCTCCCAGTGCAGAGATGCAGGAGAACAGACCTGTATTATTTATTAGGGTTTCTCCCAGTACAGAGCAGCAGGAGAACAGACCTGTATTATTTATTAGGGTTTCTCCCAGTGCAGAGCAGCAGGAGAACAGACCTGTATTATTTATTAGGGTTTCTCCCAGTGCAGAGCAGCAGGAGAACAGACCTGTATTATTTATTAGGGTTTCTCCCAGTGCAGAGATGCAGGAGAACAGACCTGTATTATTTATTAGGGTTTCTCCCAGTGCAGAGCAGCAGGAGAACAGACCTGTATTATTTATTAGGGTTTCTCCCAGTTCAGAGATGCAGGAGAACAGACCTGTATTATTTATTAGGGTTTCTCCCAGTGCAGAGCAGCAGGAGAACAGACCTGTATTATTTATTAGGGTTTCTCCCAGTGCAGAGATGCAGGAGAACAGACCTGTATTATTTATTAGGGTTTCTCCCAGTACAGAGCAGCAGGAGAACAGACCTGTATTATTTATTAGGGTTTCTCCCAGTACAGAGCAGCAGGAGAACAGACCTGTATTATTTATTAGGGTTTCTCCCAGTACAGAGCAGCAGGAGAACAGACCTGTATTATTTATTAGGGTTTCTCCCAGTGCAGAGATGCAGGAGAACAGACCTGTATTATTTATTAGGGTTTCTCCCAGTGCAGAGATGCAGGAGAACAGACCTGTATTATTTATTAGGGTTTCTCCCAGTGCAGAGATGCAGGAGAACAGACCTGTATTATTTATTAGGGTTTCTCCCAGTGCAGAGATGCAGGAGAACAGACCTGTATTATTTATTAGGGTTTCTCCCAGTACAGAGCAGCAGGAGAACAGACCTGTATTATTTATTAGGTTTTCTCCCAGTGCAGAGCAGCAGGAGAACAGACCTGTATTATTTATTAGGGTTTCTCCCAGTACAGAGCAGCAGGAGAACAGACCTGTATTATTTATTAGGGTTTCTCCCAGTGCAGAGCAGCAGGAGAACAGACCTGTATTATTTATTAGGGTTTCTCCCAGTACAGAGCAGCAGGAGAACAGACCTGTATTATTTATTAGGGTTTCTCCCAGTGCAGAGCAGCAGGAGAACAGACCTGTATTATTTATTAGGGTTTCTCCCAGTACAGAGCAGCAGGAGAACAGACCTGTATTATTTATTAGGGTTTCTCCCAGTGCAGAGCAGCAGGAGAACAGACCTGTATTATTTATTAGGGTTTCTCCCAGTACAGAGCAGCAGGAGAACAGACCTGTATTATTTATTAGGGTTTCTCCCAGTGCAGAGCAGCAGGAGAACAGACCTGTATTATTTATTAGGGTTTCTCCCAGTGCAGAGCAGCAGGAGAACAGACCTGTATTATTTATTAGGGTTTCTCCCAGTGCAGAGCAGCAGGAGAACAGACCTGTATTATTTATTAGGGTTTCTCCCAGTACAGAGCATCAGGAGAACAGACCTGTATTATTTATTAGGGTTTCTCCCAGTGCAGAGATGCAGGAGAACAGACCTGTATTATTTATTAGGGTTTCTCCCAGTGCAGAGCAGCAGGAGAACAGACCTGTATTATTTATTAGGGTTTCTCCCAGTGCAGAGATGCAGGAGAACAGACCTGTATTATTTATTAGGGTTTCTCCCAGTGCAGAGATGCAGGAGAACAGACCTGTATTATTTATTAGGGTTTCTCCCAGTGCAGAGATGCAGGAGAACAGACCTGTATTATTTATTAGGGTTTCTCCCAGTACAGAGCAGCAGGAGAACAGACCTGTATTATTTATTAGGGTTTCTCCCAGTGCAGAGATGCAGGAGAACAGACCTGTCTTATTTATTAGGGTTTCTCCCAGTACAGAGCAGCAGGAGAACAGACCTGTATTATTTATTAGGGTTTCTCCCAGTGCAGAGATGCAGGAGAACAGACCTGTATTATTTATTAGGGTTTCTCCCAGTACAGAGCAGCAGGAGAACAGACCTGTATTATTTATTAGGGTTTCTCCCAGTACAGAGCAGCAGGAGAACAGACCTGTATTATTTATTAGGGTTTCTCCCAGTACAGAGATGCAGGAGAACAGACCTGTATTATTTATTAGGGTTTCTCCCAGTGCAGAGCAGCAGGAGAACAGACCTGTATTATTTATTAGGGTTTCTCCCAGTGCAGAGCAGCAGGAGAACAGACCTGTATTATTTATTAGGGTTTCTCCCAGTGCAGAGCAGCAGGAGAACAGACCTGTCTTATTTATTAGGGTTTCTCCCAGTACAGAGATGCAGGAGAACAGACCTGTATTATTTATTAGGGTTTCTCCCAGTACAGAGCAGCAGGAGAACAGACCTGTATTATTTATTAGGGTTTCTCCCAGTACAGAGATGCAGGAGAACAGACCTGTATTATTTATTAGGGTTTCTCCCAGTGCAGAGATGCAGGAGAACAGACCTGTATTATTTATTAGGGTTTCTCCCAGTGCAGAGCAGCAGGAGAACAGACCTGTATTATTTATTAGGGTTTCTCCCAGTACAGAGCAGCAGGAGAACAGACCTGTATTATTTATTAGGGTTTCTCCCAGTGCA
This sequence comes from Salvelinus namaycush, assembly GCF_016432855.1. Lineage (NCBI taxonomy): Eukaryota > Metazoa > Chordata > Actinopteri > Salmoniformes > Salmonidae > Salvelinus > Salvelinus namaycush. The sequence continues at coordinate 968,587 of NC_052329.1, forward strand.
GAGCAGCAGGAGAACAGACCTGTATTATTTATTAGGGTTTCTCCCAGTGCAGAGATGCAGGAGAACAGACCTGTATTATTTATTAGGGTTTCTCCCAGTACAGAGATGCAGGAGAACAGACCTGTATTATTTATTAGGGTTTCTCCCAGTGCAGAGCAGCAGGAGAACAGACCTGTATTATTTATTAGGGTTTCTCCCAGTACAGAGCAGCAGGAGAACAGACCTGTATTATTTATTAGGGTTTCTCCCAGTGCAGAGCAGCAGGAGAACAGACCTGTATTATTTATTAGGGTTTCTCCCAGTGCAGAGATGCAGGAGAACAGACCTGTATTATTTATTAGGGTTTCTCCCAGTGCAGAGCAGCAGGAGAACAGACCTGTATTATTTATTAGGGTTTCTCCCAGTACAGAGATGCAGGAGAACAGACCTGTATTATTTATTAGGGTTTCTCCCAGTACAGAGCAGCAGGAGAACAGACCTGTATTATTTATTAGGGTTTCTCCCAGTACAGAGATGCAGGAGAACAGACCTGTATTATTTATTAGGGTTTCTCCCAGTACAGAGATGCAGGAGAACAGACCTGTATTATTTATTAGGGTTTCTCCCAGTACAGAGCAGCAGGAGAACAGACCTGTATTATTTATTAGGGTTTCTCCCAGTACAGAGCAGCAGGAGAACAGACCTGTATTATTTATTAGGGTTTCTCCCAGTGCAGAGATGCAGGAGAACAGACCTGTATTATTTATTAGGGTTTCTCCCAGTGCAGAGCAGCAGGAGAACAGACCTGTATTATTTATTAGGGTTTCTCCCAGTGCAGAGATGCAGGAGAACAGACCTGTATTATTTATTAGGGTTTTTCCCAGTACAGAGCAGCAGGAGAACAGACCTGTATTATTTATTAGGGTTTCTCCCAGTGCAGAGCAGCAGGAGAACAGACCTGTATTATTTTATTAGGGTTTCTCCCAGTGCAGAGCATGCAGGCGAACAGGACCTGTATATTTATTAGGGCTTTCTACCAGTACAGAGAGCAGGAGAACAGACCTGTATTATTTATTAGGGTTTCTCCCAGTACAGAGCAGCAGGAGAACAGGACCCTGTATTATTTATTAGGGTTTCTCCCAGTACAGAGCAGCAGGAGAACAGACCTGTATTATTATTTAGGGTTTCTCCCAGTGCAGAGCAGCAGGAGAAACAGACCTGTATTATTTATTAGGGTTTCTCCCAGTACAGAGCAGCAGGAGAAACAGACCTGTATTATTTATTAGGGTTTCTCCCAGTGCAGAGCAGCAGGAGAACAGACCTGTATTATTATTAGGGTTTCCTCCCAGTACAGAGCAGCAGGAGAACAGACATGTATTATTATTAGGGTTTCTCCCAGTGCAGAGATGCAGGAGAACAGACCTGTATTATCTCCCAGTGCAGAGCAGCAGGAGAAACAGACCTGTATTATTTATTAGGGTTTCTCCAGTGCAGAGATGCAGGAGAACAGACCTGTATTATTTATTAGGGTTTCTCCCAGTGCAGAGATGCAGGAGAACAGACCTGTATTCTTTATTAGGGTTTCTCCCAGTGACAGAGCAGCAGGGAGAACAGACCTGTATTATGTATTAGGGGTTTCTCCCAGGCAGAGCAGCAGGAGAACAGACCCTGTATTATTTTATTAGGGTTCTCCCAGTGCAGAGCAGCAGGAGAACAGACCTGTATTATTATTAGGGTTTCTCCCAGTTCAGAGATGCAGGAGAACAGACCCTGTATATTTATTAGGGTTTCTCCCAGTACAGAGCAGAAGGAGAACAGACCTGTATTCATTTATTAGGGTTTCTCCCAGGTACAGAGCATGCAGGAGAACAGACCTGTATTATTTATTAGGGTTTCTCCCAGTACAGAGGAGTGCAGTGAGAACAGACCGTAATTATTTCTTAGGGTTTCTCCACAGTGACAGGTAGCTAGCAGGAGAACAGGACCTTGTATTATTATTAGGGTCAAACCTATTGACTTTAACCTAATCCTCAAACATATTGACGTAAACATAATCTCTCAGACTGAGTGACTGTAACCTAATCCTCTGTCTGATTGGCATGTAACCTAATCCTCTGTCTGATTGACTGTAACCCTAAATCCTCTGTCTGAGTGACTGTAACCTATATCCTCCGACTGAGGACTGAACCTAATCCTCTGTCTTATTGCTGTAAACCTAATTCCTCTGTCTGATGACTTAACCTAATGCTCTGTCCTGAGTGAACTTGTAACCTTAATCCTCTGTCTGATGACTGTAACCTAATCCTCAAACCTATTGACTGTAACCTAATCCTCAGACTGACGTGACTGTAACCTAATCCTCTGTCTGATTGACTGTAACCGAATCCTCTGTGTGATTGACTGGTAACCTGAATCCTCTGTCTGAGTGACTGTAACCTAATTCCTCAAACTATTGACTGTAACCTAATCCTCAAACACCTTTGACTGTACCTAATCCTCAAACCTTTTGACTGTAACCCTAATCCTCAAATCCTATTGAATGTAACCCAATCCCTGTCTGGAGTGACTGTAACCAATCCTCAGATGAGTGACGTAACCTAATTTCCCCCCCCCTCATGGTCTGATTGACTGTCCTAATCCTCTGTCTGATGACTGTGTAACCTAGTCCTCAACACCTATTGACTGTAAACCTAATCCTCAGAATGATTGACTTGAAACACTAATCCTCAAACCCTATTGACGTAAACCTAATCCTCTGTCTGAGTGGACATGTAACCTAATCCTCAGACTGAGTTGACTGTAACCTAACCTCGTCTGATTGACTGTAAACCTAATCCTCTGTCTGCTTGACTGTAACCTAATCCTCGTCTGAGTGACTGTAATCTAAACCTCTGTCTGTGACTGTAAACCTAATCCTCAAACCTATTGATTGTAAAACTAATCCTCAGACTGAGTGACTGGTAAACAATCCTCTGTCTGATTACTGTAACCTAATCCTCAACCTATTGACTGTAACCCTATCTCAGACTGAGTGGGACTGTAACCTAATCCTACTGTCCTGATTGACTGTAACCTAATCCTCTGTCTGATTGACTGGAACCTAATCCTCAAACCTATTGACTGTAACCTAATCGCTCAAACCTATTGACTGGTAACAAAATCCTCAGACTAGTGACTGTAACACGAATCCTGCTGTCTTGATTGACTGTAACCTAATCCTCTGTCTGATTGACTGTACCTAATCTCTGTCTGAGTGACTGTAACCTAATCCTTCAATAACTATTGGAATGTAACCCAATCCTCTGCTTGAGTGACTGTAAACCTAATCTCCAGACTGAGTGGGACTGTAACCTAATCCTCTGTTGATTGACTGTAACCAATCCTCTGTCTGATTGACTGTAACCTAATAGCCTCAAACTATTGACTGTAACCTAATCCTCAGACTGATTGACTGTAACTAATCCTCAAAACCATATTGACTGTAACCTAATCCTCTGTCTGATTGACTGTAACCTACTGTTGATGCTTAAACTAACTCGACTGGACTGAACATGTCGATACTGTAACATAACTCCTCTGATTGACTACCTATCCTCTGCTGAGTGACTGTAACCTAATCCTCTGTTGGATTGACTGTAAACCTTAATCTCAACTGTCGATTGACTGTAACCTAATCCTCGTGAGTGACTGTACCTAATCCTCTGTCTGATTGACTGTAAACCTAATCCTCAAACCTTATGTACTATCGCAGACTGAGTGACTGAAACTAATCCTCGTATACTAACATCCCATTTGACTGCTAACCTATTAATATCTACCTCCCAAACCTATTGACTTTAACCCTATCCTCTGTCTGAGTGGACTGTAACCTAATCCTCAGACTGAGTGACTGTAACCTAATCCTCTGTACTATTGACTGTAAACCTAATCCTCTGTCTGATGACTGTAACCTAATCCTCCAAACCTAATTGGACTGTAACCTAATCCTCAACTGAGTGACTGTAACCTATCCCTCTGCTGATTGACTGTAAACCTAATCCTCTGTCTGATTTGACTGTAACCTAATCTCTAAACCTATTGACTGTAACCTAATCCTCTGTTGAGTGGACTGTAACCTAATCCTCAGACTGAGTGACTGTAACCTAATCCTCCTGTCTGATTGACTGTAACATAATCCTCTGTCTGAGTGACACTGTAACCTAATCCTCAGACTGATTGACTGTAACCTAATCCTCTGTAATGACATATATATCTAATATATACTATTACAGTAACATATAATGTTATAACATATATGCTATCAGTTATAATTCATAAGTGACGTAAGTTATATATTAATGACATATATATCTAATATAGTGACGTTACAGTTTATCATATTTAATGTTATATATATCTAATATAGTGACGTACAATTTTATCATAAGTTATAGTGATATATATGCTATATAGTGACAGTACAGTTATATCATAATTTAATGACATGATAGATATCAATATAGTGACGTCCAGTATAGTCATAATTTAATGACATTATATTCTAATATATGACGTACAGTATACTCATAATTTAATGACATATATATCTAATATAGTGACGTACCAGTATATCATATTTAATGACATATATATCTAATATAGGACGTACAGTATATCATATATACTTAATCTAGAACATTTACAGTAATTAATATATGACGACGTTATCATAATCTACATATAGTGACTATAAGTGATCGTCAGTATAATACTATAATTATTAGGACTACGATCAATATTATATCTAATATAGTGACATTACAGTTTATCATAATTTAATGATTATATATCTTAATATAGTGACATACAGTTATATCATAATTTTAATAGAATTATATCTTAGACACAGTAATATCATTTAATAATAATTAAATAGTGACACATTATCATATGACTATATCTATATAGTCGTAGTATCATAATAAGACATATATATCTATAACATAGTAATTAAGACATAATCAAGATGTATTTCTATAATACATATATCATGTCTACATTAAGACGATATATATCATACTAATAATAAGTTATGACATATATAATAGACGTTACAGTTTATCATAATTAATGACATATATATCTAATATAGTGACGTACAGTTTATCATAATTTAAATGAAATATATCATTATAAATATAGTGACATACAGTATATCATAATTTAATGGACATATATATCTATAGGCTAAGCTTATATTTATGATTAATTTAAGACGTACAGGGTATATCATAATTTAAGACTATATATCTAATATAGGTTAAGATCAATGCTAAATCTAATGACACGTTTATCATAATTAATGACATATATATCTAATATAGTGACGTGACAGTTTATCATAAATTTATCTGACATATAATCTAATATAGTGAACATACAGTTGATAATAATTTATGACATTATATCTAATATAGTGACTTACAGTTATCACTAAATTTAATGCATATATACTAATATAGTGACGTACAGTTATCATAATTAATGACATATTTATCTAAGTCACAGTTAATAAATAGAATATATCTAGTAACGTAGCAGTTATCATACTTTAATGACATATATATCTAATATAGTGAACATAGCAGCCTTGATCATAAATTAATGACATATATAATCATATATACTAGTTCCATATGACATTAAAGTGACGACAGTGTATCATAATTTATACCTATAAAATGCGTACAGTTATCATATTACATATATACAATGTGACATGACAGTTTATCATAATTTAATGACATATATAATCTAATATAGTGACGTACAGTATATCATAATTTAAATGACATCATATATCTAATTATAGGGACGTACAGTTATCATAATTAATGAATATATATCTAATATAGTGACATGACAGTTTATCTAATTTTAATGACATATATATCTAATCTAGTGACTACAGTATTCATCAATTTAGAGACATATATATCTAATATATTGAGACAGTATCATAGCATATGAAGGATACAGATCATAATTTAAGATAATGATCAATATATGAATCAGTATATATGTGACATTATAAGGCGTACAGTCCTAATTTACGAACTAATATCAACTAGCGTACTTTATCATATGAAGGACATTAGTATATCTATATTATGATGTACAGTGTATCATAAATTTAATGTACATATAGTATCTATATAGTGACGTACAGTATATCATAATTTAATGACATAGTATATCTAATATAGTGACGTTACAGTATAATCATAATTCATGTAATCTTTGTGAAATACTCTCTATGAATATATACTAATATAGTGACTCTTATTATACATTAAAGACGTACAGTTATATCATAATTTAATGACATATATATCCTATATAGTGACGTACAGTTTATCATAATTTAAATGACATATATTCTTATATAACAGTAAAATTTAGACATATATATCTAATATATATGCATTAAATATAGATATACTGTAGTCACTATATTAGATATATATGTCACTATATTAATATATATGTCATTAAATTATGATCAACTGTAGCGTCACTATATTAATATATTATGTCATTAAATTATGATAACTGTACGTCACTATATTAGATATATATGTCATTAAATTATGATAACTGTACGTCCTATATTAGATATATATGTCATTAAATTATGATATACTGTACGTCACTATATTAGATATATATGTCATTAAATTATGATACACTGTACATCACTATATTAGATATATATGTCATTAAATTATGATAAACTGTACGTCACTATATTAGATATATATGTCATTAAATTATGATATACTGTACGTCACTATATTAGATATATATGTCATTAAATTATGATAAACTGTATGTCACTATATTAGATATATATGTCATTAAATATGATTACTGTACGTCACTATATTAGTATATATTGTCATTAAATTATGATATACTGTACGTCACTATATTAGATTATATGTCATTAAATTATGATATACTGTACGTCACTATATTAGATATATTGTCATTAAATTATGATAAACTGTATGTCACTATATTAGATATATAGGTCATTAATTATGATACAATGTACGTCACTATATTAGATATATATGTCATTAAATTATGATATACTGTACGTCACTATATAGATATATATGTCATTAAATTATGATAAACTGTACGTCACTATATTAGATATATATGTCATTAAATTATGATAAACTGTACGTCACTATATTAGATATATATGTCATTAAATTATGATACACTGTACGTCACTATATTAGATATATATGTCATTAAATTATGATAAACTGTACGTCACTATATTAGATATATATGTCATTAAATTATGATCAACTGTATGTCACTATATTAGATATATATGTCATTAAATTATGATACACTGTACGTCACTATATTAGATATATATGTCATTAAATTATGATAAACTGTACGTCACTATATTAGATATATATGTCATTAAATTATGATATACTGTACGTCACTATATTAGATATATATGTCATTAAATTATGATATACTGTATGTCACATATTAGATATATATGTCATTAAATTATGATAACTGTACTCACTATATAGATATTATGTCATTAAATTATAAACTGTACTGCCTATATTAGATATATATGTCATTAAATTATGAATACTGTACTCACTATATTAGATATATATGTCATTAAATTATGATATACTGTACTCACTATATTAGATATATATGTCATTAAATTATGATAACTGTACTTCACATATTAGATTATATATGTCATTAAATTATGATATACTGTATGTCACTATATTAATATATATGTCATTAAATTATGATAAACTGTACGTCACTATATTAGATATATATGTCATTAAATTTGATAAACTGTACGTCACTATATTAGATATATATGTCATTAAATTATGATATACTGTATGTCACTATATTAGTATATATGTCATTAAATTATGATATACTGTATGTCACTTATTAGATATATTGTCATTAAATTATGATAACTGTAGTCACTATATTAGATATATATGTCTTAATTGATATACTGTACGTCACTATATTAGATAATTATGTCATTAATTATGAATACTGTCGTCACTATATTAGATATATATGTCATTAAAATTGATAAACTGTACGTCACTATATTAGATATATATGTCATTAATTATGATTACTGTACGTCACTATATTAGATATTTGTCTAATATGTATACGTACGTCATATATAGTATATTATGTCATTAAATTATGATATCGTACGTCACTATATTAGATATATATGTCATTAAATTATGATATACTGTACGTCACTATATTAGATATATATGTCATTAAATTATGATAAACTGTACGTCACTATATTAGATATATATGTCATTAAATTATGATAAACTGTACGTCACTATATTAGATATATATAACATTAAATTATGATAAACTGTACGTCACTATATTAGATATATATGTCATTAAATTATGATATACTGTACGTCACTATATTAGATATATATAACATTAAATTATGATATACTGTACGTCACTATATTAGATATATATGTCATTAGACAGAGGATTAGGTTACAGTCAATCAGTCTGAGGATTAGGTTACAGTCACTCAGACAGAGGATTAGGTTACAGTCAATCAGACAGAGGATTAGGTTACAGTCACTCAGTCTGAGGATTAGGTTACAGTCACTCAAACAGAGGATTAGGTTACAGTCAATAGGTTGAGGATAGGTTACAGTCAATCAGACAGAGGATTAGGTTACAGTCAATCAGATCAGAGGATTAGGTTACAGTCACTCAGTCTGAGGATTAGGTTACAGTCAATAGGTTTGAGGATTAGGTTACAGTCAATCAGACAGAGGATTGGTATCAGTCATCAGACAGATTTTGGTTACAGTCACTCAGTCTGAGGATTGGTTACAGTCACTCAGAAAGGATTAGGTTAAAGTCATAGGTTTGAGATAGGTTCAGTCAAGTATGTTTGATGATTAGGATTACAGTCAATAGGTTGAGGATTAGGTTACAGTCAATCAGACAGAGGATTAGGTTACAGTCCCTCAGTCTGAGGATTAGGTTACAGTCAATAGGTTGAGGATTAGGTTACAGTCAATCAGACAGAGGATTAGTTACAGTCACTCAACAGAGGATTAGGTTACAGTCAATCAGACAGAGGATTAGGTTACAGTCAATCAGAACAGAGATTAGGTTACAGTCATCAGTCTGAGGATTAGGTTACAGTCACTCAGACAGAGATTAGGTTACAGTCAATCAGACAGAGGATTAGGTTACAGTCAATAGGTTTGAGGATTAGGTTACGTCATCAGTCTGAGGATAGGTTACAGTCAATAGGTTTGAGGATTAGGTTACAGTCAATCAGACAGAGGATTAGGTTACAGTCAATCAGACAGAGGATTAGGTTACAGTCACTCAGTCTGAGGATTAGGTTACAGTCACTCAGACAGAGGATTGGGTTACATTCAATAGGTTTGAGGATTAGGTTACAGTCACTCAGACAGAGGATTAGGTTACAGTCAATCAGACAGAGGATTAGGTTACAGTCAATCAGACAGAGGATTAGTTACGTCACTCAGTCTGAGGATTTTGTTACAGTCAATAGGTTTGAGGATTAGGTTACAGTCAATAGGTTGAGGATTAGGTTACAGTCAATCAGACAGAGATTAGGTTACAGTCAATCAGACAGAGATTAGGTTACAGTCACTCAGTCTGAGGATTAGGTTACAGTCAATAGGTTTGAGGATTAGGTTACAGTCAATCAGACAGAGGATTAGGTTACAGTCACTCAGTCTGAGGATTAGGTTACAGTCAATAGGTTTGAGGATTAGGTTACAGTCAATCAGACAGAGGATTAGATTACAGTCACTCAGACAGAGGATTAGGTTACAGTCAATCAGACAGAGGATTAGGTTACAGTCAATCAGACAGAGGATTAGGTTACAGTCACTCAGTCTGAGGATTAGGTTACAGTCCTCAGACAGGGTTAGGTTACAGTCAATAGGTTTGAGGATTAGGTTACAGTCAATCAGTCTGAGATAGGTACGTCAATAGGTTGAGGATTGTTACAGTCAATCAGACAGAGGATTAGGTTACAGTCAATCAGACAGAGGATTAGGTTACAGTCACTCAGTCTGAGGATTAGGTTACAGTCACTCAGACAGAGGATTGGGTTACATTCAATAGTTGAGGATTGGTTACAGTCAAAGTTTGAGGATTAGGTTACAGTCAATAGGTTTGAGATTAGGTTACAGTCAATAGGTTTGAGGATTAGGTTACAGTACTCAGACAGAGGATTAGGTTACAGTCAATCAGACAGAGGATTAGGTTACAGTCAATCAGACAGAGGATTAGGTTACAGTCACTCAGTCTGAGGATTAGGTTACAGTCAATAGGTTTGAGGATTAGGTTACAGTCAATCAGACAGAGGATTAGGTTACAGTCACTCAGACAGAGGATTAGGTTACAGTCAATCAGACAGAGGATTAGGTTACAGTCAATCAGACAGAGGATTAGGTACAGTCACTCAGTCTGAGGATTAGGTTACAGTCACTCAACAGAGGTTAGGTTACAGTCAATCAGCAGAGGATTAGGTTACAGTCAATCAGACAGAGGATTAGGTTACAGTCACTCAGTCTGAGGATTATGTTACAGTCAATAGGTTTGAGGATTAGGTTACAGTCAATAGGTTTGAGGATTAGGTTACAGTCAATCAGACAGAGATTAGGTTACAAGTCATCAGACAGAGGATTAGTTTACAGTCACCAGTCTGAGGATTAGGTTACAGTCAATAGGTTGAGGATTAGTTACAGTCAATCAGACAGAGGATTAGGTTACAGTCAATCAGACAGAGGATTAGGTTTACTTCACTCAGTCTGAGGATTAGGTTACAGTCTCAGACAGAGGATAGGTTACAGTCAATAGGTTTGAGGATTAGGTTACAGTCACTCAGACAGAGGATTAGGTTACAGTCAATAGGTTTGAGGATTAGGTTACAGTCAATAGGTTTGAGGATTAGGTTACAGTCAATAGGTTTGAGTTAGGTTACAGTCAATAGTTGAGGATTAGGTTACAGTCACTCATCGGAGATTAGGTTACAGTCAATCAGACAGAGGATTAGGTTACAGTCACTCAGTCTGAGGATTAGGTTACAGTCACTCAGACAGAGGATTAGGTTACAGTCAATAGTTTGAGGATTAGGTTACAGTCAATAGGTTTGAGGATTAGGTTACAGTCAATAGGTTTGAGGATTAGGTTACAGTCAATCAGACAGAGGATTAGGTTACAGTCAATCAGACAGAGGATTAGGTTACAGTCACTCAGTCTGAGGATTAGGTTACAGTCAATCAGACAGAGGATTAGGTTACAGTCAATCAGACAAGTTTAGGTTACAGTCACTCAGACAGAGGATTAGGTTACAGTCACTCAGACAGAGATTAGTTACAGTCACTCAGTCTGAGGATTAGGTTACAGTCAATCAGACAGAGGATTAGGTTACAGTCAATCAGACAGAGGATTAGGTTACAGTCTCGACAGAGATTAGGTTACAGTCAATGGTTTGAGGATTAGTTACAGTCACTCAGTCTGAGGATTAGGTTACAGTCAATCAGACGAGGATTAGGTTACAGTCACTCAGACAGAGGATTAGGTTACAGTCAATCAGACAGAGCATTAGGTTACTGTCAATCAGACAGAGCATTAGGTTACAGTCAATCAGACAGAGCATTAGGTTACAGTCAATCAGACAAGCATTAGGTTACAGTCAATCGACAGAGGTTAGGTTCCAGTCAATCAGACAGAGCATTAGGTTACAGTCAATCAGACAGAGGATTAGGTTACAGTCAATCAGGACAGAGGATTAGGTTACAGTCAATATGTTTGAGGATTAGGTTACAGTCAATAGGTTTGAGGATTAGGTTACAGTCAATAGTTGGAGGATTAGTTACAGTCACTCAGACAGGGATTAGGTTACAGTCAATCAGAACAGAGGATTAGGTTACAGTCAATCAGACAGAGGATTAGGTTACAGTCACTCAGTCTGAGGATTAGGTTACAGTCAATCAGACAGAGAGATTAGGTTACAGTCACTCAGTCTGAGGATTAGGTTACAGTCACTCAGACGAGGATTAGGTTACAGTCAATAGGTTTGAGGATTAGGTTACAGTCAATCAGACAGAGGATTAGGTTACAGTCACTCAGACAGAGCATTAGGTTACAGTCAATCAGACAGAGGATTAGGTTACAGTCAATCAGACAGAGGATTAGGTTACAGTCACTCAGTCTGAGATTAGGTTACAGTCACTCAGAGCAGAGGATTAGGTTACAGTCAATCAGACAGAGGATTAGGTTACAGTCAATCAGACAGAGGATTAGGTTACAGTCACTCAGTCTGAGATTATGTTACAGTCAATAGGTTTGAGGATTAGGTTACAGTCAATAGTTGGTTAGGTTACAGTCAATCGACAGAGGATTAGGTTACAGTCAATCAGACAGAGGATTAGGTTACAGTCACTCAGTCTGAGGATTAGGTTACAGTCAATAGGTTTGAGGATTAGGTTACAGTCAATCAGACAGAGGATTAGGTTACAGTCAATCAGACAGAGGATTAGGTTACAGTCACTCAGCTGGGATTAGGTTACAGTCACTCACAGAGGATTAGGTTACAGTCAATAGGTTTGAGGATTAGTTACAGTCACTCAGACAGAGGATTAGGTTACAGTCAATAGGTTGAGGATTAGGTTACAGTCAATAGGTTTGAGGATTAGGTTACAGTCAATAGGTTTGAGGATTAGGTTACAGTCAATAGGTTTGAGGATTAGGTTACAGTCACTCAGTCTGAGATTAGGTTACAGTCAATCAGACAGAGGATTAGGTTACAGTCACTCAGTCTGAGGATTAGGTTACAGTCACTCAGACAGAGGATTAGGTTACAGTCAATAGGTTTGAGGATTAGGTTACAGTCAATAGGTTTGAGGATTGTTACAGTCAATAGTTTGAGGTTGACGTCATAGACGAGGATTAGGTTACAGTCAATCAACAGAGGATTAGGTTACAGTCACTCAGTCTGAGGATTAGGTTACAGTCAATCAGACAGAGGATTAGGTTACAGTCAATCAGACAGAGGATTAGGTTACAGTCCTCAGACAGAGGATTAGGTTACAGTCACTCAGACAGATTGGTTACAGTCACTCAGTCTGAGGATTAGGTTACAGTCAATCAGACAGAGGATTAGGTTACGTCAATCAGACAGAGGATTAGGTTACAGTCACTCAGACAGAGGATTAGGTTACAGTCAATAGGTTTGAGGATTAGGTTACAGTCACTCAGTCTGAGGATTAGGTTACAGTCAATCAGACAGAGGATTAGGTTACAGTCACTCAGACAGAGGATTAGGTTACAGTCAATCAGACAGAGCATTAGTTACTGTCATCAGACAGAGCATTAGGTTACAGTCAATCAGACAGAGCTTAGGTTACAGTCAATCAGACAGAGCATTAGGTACAGTCAATCAGACAGAGGATTAGGTTACAGTCAATCAGACAGAGCATTAGGTTACAGTCAATCAGACAGAGGATTAGGTTACAGTCAATCAGACAGAGGATTAGGTTACAGTCAATAGGTTTGAGGATTAGGTTACAGTCAATAGGTTTGGGATTAGGTTACAGTCAATAGGTGGAGGATTAGGTTACAGTCACTCAGACAGAGGATTAGGTTACAGTCACTCAGACAGAGGATTAGGTTTACAGTCAATCAGACAGAGGATTAGGTTACAGTCACTCATTCTGAGGATTAGGTTACAGTCAATCAGACAGAGGATTGGTTCAGTCACTCAGTCTGAGATTAGGTTCAGTCACTCGACAGAGGATTAGGTTACAGTCATAGGTTTGAGGATTAGTTACAGTCAATCAGACAGAGGATTAGGTTACAGTCACTCAGACAGAGCATTAGGTTACAGTCAATCAGACAGAGGATTAGGTTACAGTCAATCAGACAGAGGATTAGGTTACAGTCACTCAGTCTGAGGATTAGGTTACATTCACTCAGACAGAGGATGGTTACAGTCAATCAGACAGAGGATTAGGTTACAGTCAATCAGACAGAGGATTAGGTTACAGTCACTCAGTCTGAGGATTATGTTACAGTCAATAGGTTTGAGGATTAGGTTCCAGTCAATAGGTTTGAGGATTAGGTTACAGTCAATCAGACAGAGGATTAGGTTACAGTCAATCAGACAGAGATTAGGTTACAGTCACTCAGTCTGAGGATTAGGTTACAGTCAATAGGTTGAGGATTAGGTTACAGTCAATCAGACAGAGGATTAGGTTACAGTCAATCAGACAGAGGATTAGGTTACAGTCCACTCAGTCTGAGGATTAGGTTTACAGTCACTCAGACAGAGGATTAGGTTACAGTCAATAGGTTTGAGGATTAGGTTACAGTCACTCAGACAGAGGATTAGGTTACAGTCATAGGTTTGAGGATTAGGTTACAGTCAATAGGTTTGAGGATTGGTTACAGTCAATAGGTTTGAGGATTAGGTTACAGTCAATAGGTTTGAGGATTAGGTTACAGTCACTCAGTCTGAGGATTAGGTTACAGTCAATCAGACAGAGGATTAGGTTACAGTCACTCAGTCTGAGGATTAGGTTACAGTCATCAGACAGGGATGGTTACAGTCAATAGGTTGAGGATTAGGTTACAGTCAATAGGTTTGAGGATTAGGTTACAGTCAATAGGTTTGAGGATTAGGTTACAGTCAATCAGACAGAGGATTAGGTTACAGTCAATCAGCACAGAGGATTAGGTTACAGTCACTCAGTCTGAGGATTAGGTTACAGTCAATCAGACAGAGGATTAGGTTACAGTCATCAGACAGAGGATTAGGTTACAGTCACTCAGACAGAGGATTAGTTTACAGTCACTCAGACAGAGGATTAGTTTACAGTCACTCGTCTGAGGATTAGGTTACAGTCAATCAGACAAGGATTAGGTTACAGTCAATCAGACAGAGGATTAGGTTACAGTCACTCAGACAGAGGATTAGGTTACAGTCAATGGTTTGAGGATTGGTACAGTCACTCAGTCTGAGGATTAGGTTACAGTCATCAGACAGAGATTAGGTTACAGTCACTCAGACAGAGGTAGGTTACAGTCAATCAGACAGAGCATTAGGTTACAGTCAATCAGACAGAGGATTAGGTTACAGTCAATCAGACAGAGGATTAGGTTACAGTCAATCAGACAGAGCATTAGGTTACAGTCAATCAGACAGAGGATTAGGTTACAGTCAATCAGACAGAGGATTAGGTTACAGTCAATAGGTTTGAGGTTTAGTTACAGTCAATAGGTTTGAGGATTAGGTTCAGTCAATAGGTTTGAGGTTAGGTTACGTCAATCAGACAGAGGATTAGGTTACAGTCAATCAGACAGAGGATTAGGTTCAGTCACTCAGTCTGAGGATTAGGTTACAGTCAATCAGACAGAGGATTAGGTTACAGTCAATCAGACAGAGGATTAGGTTACAGTCACTCAGACAAGGATTAGGTTACAGCACTCAGACAGAGGATAGGTTACAGTCACTCAGTCTGAGGATTGGTTACAGTCAATCAGACAGAGGATTAGGTTACAGTCAATCAGACAGAGAATTAGGTTACAGTCACTCAGACAGAGGATTAGGTTACAGTCAATAGGTTTGAGGATTAGGTTACAGTCACTCAGTCTGAGGATTAGTTACAGTCAATCAGACAGAGGATTAGGTTACAGTCACTCAGACAGAGGATTAGGTTACAGTCAATCAGACAGAGCATTAGGTTACATTCAATCAGACAGAGGATTAGGTTACAGTCATCAGACAGAGCATTAGGTTACAGTCAATCAGACAGAGCATTAGGTTACAGTCAATCAGACAGAGGATTAGGTTACAGTCAATCAGACAGAGGATTAGGTTACAGTCAATAGGTTTGAGGATTAGTTACAGTCAATAGGTTTGAGGATTAGTTAAGTCAATAGGTTTGAGGATTAGGTTACAGTCAATCAGACAGAGGATTAGGTTACAGTCAATCAGACAGAGGATTTTCAGTCACTCAGTCTGAGGATTAGGTTACAGTTAATAGGTTTGAGGATTAGGTTACAGTCAATCAGACAGAGGATTAGGTTACAGTCAATCAGACAGAGGATTAGGTTACAGTCACTCAGTCTGAGGTTTAGGTTACAGTCAATCAGACAGAGGATTAGGTTACAGTCACTCAGTCTGAGGATTAGGTTACAGTCACTCAGACAGAGGATTAGGTTACAGTCAATAGGTTGGAGGATTAGGTTACAGTCATCAGACAGAGGATTAGGTTACAGTCAATCAGACAGAGGATTAGGTTACAGTCAATAGGTTTGAGGATTAGGTTACAGTCACTCAGTCTGAGGATTAGTTACATCAATCAGACAGAGGATTAGGTTACAGTCACTCAGACAGAGGATTAGGTTACAGTCAATCAGACAGAGGATTAGGTTACAGTCAATCAGACAGAGCATTAGGTTACAGTCAATCGACAGAGGTAGGTTACAGTCAATCACAGAGGATTGGTTACGTCAATCAGACAGAGCATTAGGTTACAGTCAATCAGACAGAGGATAGGTTACAGTCACTCAGTCTGAGGATTAGGTTACAGTCAATCAACAGAGGATTAGGTTACAGTCACTCAGTCTGAGGATTAGGTTACAGTCACTCAGTCTGAGGATTAGGTTCAGTCAATCAGACGAGGATTAGGTTACAGTCACTCAGTCTGAGGATTAGGTTACAGTCACTCAGACAGAGGATTAGGTTAACAGTCATAGGTTTGAGGATTAGGTTCAGTCAATCAGACAGAGGATTAGGTTACAGTCAATCAGACAGAGGATTAGGTTACAGTCAATAGGTTTGAGGATTAGGTTACAGTCACTCAGTCTGAGGATTAGGTTACAGTCAATCAGACAGAGGATTAGGTTACAGTCACTCAGACAGAGGATTAGGTTACAGTCAATCAGACAGAGGATTAGGTTACAGTCAATCAGACAGAGCATTAGGTTACAGTCAATCAGACAGAGGATTAGGTTACAGTCAATCAGACAGAGGATTAGGTTACAGTCAATCAGCAGAGCATTAGGTTACAGTCAATCAGACAGAGGATTAGGTTACAGTCACTCAGTCTGAGGATTAGGTTACAGTCAATCAGACAGAGGATTAGGTTACAGTCACTCAGTCTGAGGATTAGGTTACAGTCACTCAGACAGAGGATTAGGTTACAGTCAATAGGTTTGAGGATTAGGTTACAGTCAATCAGACAGAGATTAGGTTACAGTCAATCAGACAGAGGATTAGGTTACAGTCAATAGTTTTGAGGATTGGTTACAGTCACTCAGTCTGAGGATTAGGTTACAGTCAATCAGACAGAGGATTAGGTTACAGTCACTCAGACAGAGGATTAGGTTACAGTCAATCAGACAGAGCATTAGGTTACTGTCAATCAACGAGATTGGTTACAGTCATCAGACAGAGGATTAGGTTACAGTCAATCAGACAGAGCATTAGGTTACAGTCAATCAGACAGAGCATTAGGTTACAGTCAATAGTTTTGAGGATTAGGTTACAGTCAACCTCTCCTCATGTCCCTTGGGGTTTCTTTAGGGCAGGGTTCCCCAGACCTCTCCTCATGTCCCTTGGTGTTTCTCTAGGGCAGGGTTCCCCAAACCTCTCCTCATCTCCCTTGGTGTTTCTCTAGGGCAGGGTTTCCCAAACCTCTCCTCATCACCCTTGGGGTTTTTTAGGGCAGGGTTCCCCAGACCTCTCCTCATGTCCCTTGGTGTTTCTCTATGGCAGGGTTCCCCAAACCTCTCCTCATGTCCCTTGTGTTTTTCTCTAGGACAGGGTTCCCCAGACCTCTCCTCATGTCCCTTGGTGTTTCTCTAGGGCAGGGTTTCCCAAACCTCTCCTCATGTCCCTTGGTGTTTCTCTAGGACAGGGTTCCCCAGACCTCTCCTCATGTCCCTTGGTGTTTCTCTGGAGGCAGGGTTCCCCAACCTCTCCTCATCTCCCTTGGTGTTTCTCTAGGCAGGGTTTCCCAAACCTCTCCTCATCTCCCTTGGGGTTTCTTTAGGGCAGGGTTTCCCAAACCTCTCCTCATCTCCCTTTGGGTTTCTCCAGCGTTCCCCAAACCTCTCCTCATCTCCCTTTCGGTTTCTTTAGGACAGGGTTTCCCAAACCTTTCCTCTGCCCCTCCAGGCGTTTCACATTTTTATTTGAACCTTACCTCGAATCAAATCAAATTGTATTGTCACCTTACAGTGAAATGCTACTTACAAGCCCTTAACCAACAATGATTTTTTAAGAAAATCCAATATATCCATATCCAATATGCCCCAGGGTCAAGCTCTGAACACTGTTTTAGGGTCAGATGCCCCAGGGTCAAGTTCTGAAACCCTGTTTTAGGGTCAGATGCCCCAGGGTCAAGTTCTGAAACCCTGTTTTGGGGTCAGATGCCCCAGGGTCAAGCTCTGAACCCTGTTTTAGGGTCAGACGCCCCAGGGTCAAGTTCTGAAACCCTGTTTTAGGGTCAGATGCCCCAGGGTCAAGCTCTGAAACCCTGTTTTGGGGTCAATGCCCCAGGGTCAAGTTCTGAACCCTGTTTTAGGGTCAGATGCCCCAGGGTCAAGCTCTGAACCCTGTTTTAGGTCAGATGCCCCAGGGTCAAGTTCTGAACCCTGTTTTAGGGTCAGATGCCCAGGTCAAGCTCTGAAACCCTGTTTTGGGGTCAGATGCCCCAGGGTCAAGCTCTGAACCCTGTTTTAGGGTCAGAGGCCCCAGGGTCAAGTTCTGAACCCTGTTTTAGGGTCAATGCCCCAGGGTCAAGCTCTGAACCCGTTTTTAGGGTCAGATGCCCCGGGTCAAGTTCTGAACCCTGTTTTAGGGTCAGATGCCCCAGGGTCAAGCTCTGAAACCCTGTTTTGGGGTCAGATGCCACAGGGTCAAGTTCTGAAACTCTGTTTTAGGGTCAGACGCTCCATGGTCAAGCTCCATTTAAGGCGGTACCCCCCCCCCCCCCCCCCCACCCCTAGCTGCTATATGGTCACCTGTTCCGGTAAGGTCCATGTCCTCCACTGTGACTGTTGATGACAATAATATACAATTATCTATTATGGTTACACTCTACATGCGTAAACAAACACACAACTAAGTAGGTACATAGCACTTACCATGGCTGAGGCCTTCTTAGACCATCTATGACGAGGTCTTTGGTGAATTATGTTGCCTCTGTAGTCCTCTCTATCCATTGGACAGAGGCAAGGTAGTGGCAGGCGCAGTGACTGTCGCTTTGCAGCTCGATCCTTCTGATCCTAAAGGGTTATTTCAATAAAACAGAATGGGAAGAGGGGGGGAGAGTGGAGAAGAGAGAAAAAAAAAAGAGGGGGGAGGGAAAAAAAGGAAGGGGGAAAAAGGAAAAAGAGAAAGGGGGGGGAAGGGGGGGGAAAGAAAAAGAAAGGAAATGAAAAAGGGTGGGGAAATTGGGAAGGAGGGAGAGGGTAGGGGAGAAGAAAAGGAAAGGAAGAAAGAGGGAGAGTGGAGAAGGGAGAGGGAATGAAAAGGAAGAGGAAAAAAGAGGGGGGGAGGGGAAAGGGAAAAAAAGGAAAAAAAAAAAAAGGGGGGGAGAGAGAGGGAAGAAAAAGAAAAGAGAGAGAGGAGGAGAAAAAAAAGAGAAGAGGGGGGGAAAAAAGTGGGGGGGGAAAAAAAGTGGGGGGGGAAGGGGGGGAAGGGGAAGGAAAGAGGGGGAAATGAGGGGAGAGGAGGGGGGAAAAAAAAAAAAAGAAAAAGGAAGAAAAAGGGGAAAAAAGAAAAAGGGGGGGGAGGGGGGGGAAGGAAAGAAGAGGGGAAGGAGGAAAAAGAGAGGAAGAAAAAGGAAAGGGGAGAGGGAAAAAGAAAAAGGGGGAAGGAAAAAGAGGGAGGGGAAAAAAAGGGAGAAAGGGGAGGGGGAGGAAAAAGGGGGGAGAAAGGGGAGGGAAGGGGAAAGAAGGGGAGGAGGGGGGGGGGGGGGATAGGGGGGGGGGGGGAGGGGTAGGGGGAAGGGTGGAGAGAAAAGGGGGGGGGGGGGATGAGGTCTATGGTTGCCTAGATTGGGTTCTACATGAGAGACAAGATGTCGAGGGGTGATAGGAGGGGGGGAACAGGGCGAGACAATATTAGGGGGGAAGGGGCGGGGGGAAAAGGGGAGGAGGGGGGGGAAGGGGAAAGGAAATTAGGTGGAGAGGAGGAAGGGGAGGGGAGGGGGGGGGGGGGGGGGGGGGAGGGGGGGGAGGGGGGGAAGAAGGGAAGGAGGAAAGAGGAGGGGGGGGGAAAAAGGGGAGGGAGAAGGGAAAGGGGAAGAAAGAGAGGAGGGGAGAAAGGGGGGGAAAGGAAAAGGAAGGAGGAGGGGAAAGAGGAAAGGGAAGAAAGGAGAAAGGGGGGGAGGAGGGAGGGAGGAAGCGAGGGAGGGGGAGAGGAAAAAGAAAAAAAGGAGGAGGAAAAAGAGAAGAAAAAAAAAGGAAGAGGGAGGGGGAGGGGGGAGAAAAAAGGGGAAGGAAAGTGAAGGGGAAAGGGGAAAGGGGGGGGAGGGAAAAAAGGGGAAGAAAAAGGGGGGAGGAGGGGGGAAAGAAAAAGGGGAAAAAGGGAAAGAGGAGGGAGGGGGGGGGGAAAAGAAGAGGGAACAAAAGGGGGGGAAGGGGGGGGAGAGGAGGGGGGAGAATGGGGAAAGGAGAGGAGGAGGAGGGGGAAAAAAGGAAGAAGAAAAAGATTGGGGAAGGGAAGAAGAGGGGGGAAGGGGGGCAGAGAAAAGAAGGGAGGAGGTGGAGGAAGGGGGAAAGACGGGGGTGGAGGGAAGGAGGGGGGGAGGGGCAGGGGAGGAAGGGGAGAGAAAAGGAGGGGGAAGAGGACAAGGAGGGGAAAGAAAGAGAGGAAAAGGATACGAAAAAGGGAGCAGATAAAGGGGGGAGGAAGGGGAAAAAAGGAAGGAAGGGAGGAAAAAGAGGGACAAAAGGAAAAGAAAAAGGCAAAAAAAAAAAAGGGAGGAAAAGAACCCAGAAGGGACGGTGGGATGAGGGGGGGGGAGGGGGGGGTCGGGAGGGGAAGGGGAAGGAGCCACAACGAGGGGGGTGTGTTCCCGTCCAACAAATAATGGGGTTCACCTGTAGACAAATGTGTGGCCAGTACGCTGTGAACAGCACTTGATGCCTTTGGTGCAAACTTCAGATGTGGCAGCAATGTTTTTTTTTGGAAGTGAGGTTGCTTCATCACTTTCTTCATTCCGTGGGGGCAATCCCATAAACACACCATTCTTGTTTAGTGTTTTCTTTATCGTAGACTTGTCACAGAGATTTTACATGTGTCCAGAGAAATTTCTGTAAGTTTAGCTGACACGCAGTAAGGATGAGCTTTACCTCAATTGAACATTCTTCGCTTGTGCTTTGTGCCGTCATCTTTGCAGGCAGCCCCTACCTAGGGAGAGGGAGCACAGTGCTCAACTTTCTCCACTTATAGACACTTGTGTCTTCCTGTGGGACTGATGGCATAAAGGCGTTTTGAGATACTTTTATAACCCAGTTTCACAGCTTTATTCAGTCAACTTCTTATCTGAGTCTGTCTAAATCTCTTTTGTCTCGAGGAGCATGGTTGTGTACAATCAGAATGACATACTAATATTTTTGAGTTTTTTTTATAAGGTCAGGGCGCTCATACCAACCGCTACCTATCTTGTCTCATGATTGGACTACCGGTATAGCTGACTCCTGACTCCATAGTTTTGGAGAAGTACATGAGCCTAAGGGGGTCATAGACTTTTTCACACGAGCACAGGTGGAATGTTTTAAATATTAGTCAGTAAACCAAGAAAAATACAATCACTTAGTGTGTTGATGAGTTTAAGCAGGCTATGTTTGGTCTATTGTTTTGTGCTTAGATATGAAGATCAGATCAATTTGATGACGCATTTAGCGCAGAATCCAGGTACTTCCAAGGTTCACTATATTGTCCCTTGCCACTGTAG